>NC_133315.1:18976071-19091563 GCF_012295235.1 Primulina huaijiensis
TATATATAATATCTCATCTTTATTATAATGGTTAATATTACTCGCTGCCAAGTTTATCGATATTATTCAAATACAAATTGATAATATGGACCACATCGAAACCATGTACAGATCGAGTGTCTAGTAAGTTTTTAAATCAATTCGAATATAATTGCAATTTCAAATTAAAATATAAGAAACATTTTTCGACCAATTTAAAATCACGTCACATGTATCTAAAATATAATGAGCTCTTGAATTTTTGAAATATTTTAGATAAATATAGCCATTTGTATTCTTATTATGATTTTGACTTTTTAACAACTATAATTAATTTGAATTTAAAACCTCAAAAATAAAAGTACATACTGAAACATACAGTTTTGGTTCTATATATTTAATTTTTGTGATTTTAGTATCAGTTTTAATTTTACATATTTCGATTTTTAACAATTTTAATTATTTATCAGATCACCATTCATTTGACATTGCACGTGTTGACCATCACGTCATTGCCGCATTGATGCAAAGTAATTTTCTCAAATCGAAAGTAAAGTGCAATTCTTGCAATTTTTTTTTTTTTGCTTTATGTAATTTCGAGCTTTTCCTTTGTTTTATTTTGGTCGAATTTGAGCTGAAAATTTAGTAATATAGATAATAAGGAAGTATTATGTGAAGCTTAAGTGTGTCTAATCTTTGAAGGGAAGCAACCATTGTGATTAATAAAGGAAACATTATCTTTTCAAACCCAATCATAACCAAGATTGCATTTTATACGTATCGTGGAGTAAAAGTCAAGTAAATAAGAATTGGGCCAGTGAAGGCGATTCTTAGTTGGGCTTCAACGAGGCCCAAATAAAATAATCGGCCTTTGTAGCTCGTTCAATTATATTTTTATTTATGACGTCAAAACTAATAACTTTTGCAACCACGAGAATTCAATTTTATTATTTTAATAAATCATATTATCTATACTATATATTAAATTTGGGCCTCATAGAGACAAAATAGGTAATCAAATTTCTTTTCCCAACTTTGCCCGTTATGTTATATCAAAATAAAAAAAAAATTTTAATTTCAACAAACCATTTTTTTATTTTTTTAATTTCATCAATTCAAATAATACTTTAGTCTTTCAATAATTTATCAAATTTCACTTTAGTCCCTCGTTAATTATAAAAAAAACTATACACATACTATAAAAAAAACTATACACTTAATTATAAAAAAAACTATACACATACGCACCGTGTGTACAACATAACTAGTATACATAATATTTTCTAGAATATATACGTACTTAGGACTTCCACAGACATGCTCGTTTTTATAGAGCATTACATATTGGATGATTTGTTTCGATTTCGAGTTATATAGTTTTCTATTGGTCGGTATGGTTCAATTATATATTATTTTTTGGGGGTTAGTTATCTAATGGTTCAATTATATATTATTTTTTGGGGGTTAGTTATCTATTGGTCGGTATGGTTCAATTATATATTATTTTTTGGGGGTTTTCTAACCATTATATTTAGATTCGATTTATTGGACTGGACAATTATTTAACTTAAATATATTTTAAAATATAAAATTATCTTCTTAGTTAATTCCATGATTAACTAACATTTGTTTAAAGTCTTTAAATAATTTAACATTTACAACAATTAATATACAATTTTCAAACAAATTATTATTGACATTAAAGAAATCGTACACTCAAAAACTATAGTATAAATCCAAACAACTACAACAACCAAACACACATACCCCTAATAAAATCCCAAACATCACACAAATTAACTTCTTGAATCCTAAAATTATTACATACTTAGTAGGATAACTAATCAGTAGTACTGCGATGACCGGGAAGTTTCTCTTTGATCTTCTCAAAGACGCCCTTTTTCTCGTGCTCTGGCGCCTGCCCAGGCGTGGTGGTGGACGTTCTGCTCTCCGGCGTGGTGGTGGCAGCTGGGGTGCTGCTGTCTGCGGCCTCATCCTTGTCTTTGTGTTTCCCTACGCTCAGTTTCTCCTTTATCTTCTCCTTCAGTCCTTTCTTCTTCCTCCTCCCACCTTGTTCATCATCCTCAGACTGTAAATATACTTATCAACATCAATCCGCCGTATGGAATTTTACTGGATTCATGAAGCTTATAAGACTATAACACTTTTGTTTCACAAATAATTGGCTGTCACATTTTTATACGAGGACGCATGCGAAGACAGAACAACATACTGAAGGCAACAAAAGTTAAAATATATATATGTAAAGAGTAAATTAAGTACCCTATACAATGTTTTAAAATTGAAAAAAAAAAGAAAAAAGGAAAAAAAAGGAAACATAAAAACTGACCGAGCCAGAGCTCGAACTCGAGGATCGCTGAATTTCCTTGTGCGGTGGCTGCTCCTCCTGGATAGTTGGCGGCAGCGTTGGCTCATGTGTCTGAGGCTCGAAACCTCCGCCGCCACCAGTCTCCGCCGTGGGATAGGGGTGGGTGGTGGTGGTGGCCACGCCCGACAAATGCATGGGGTTTCCGTACTCATCAGTCAGTTGAACAGGTTTACCGTACTGATCCGCCAGCTGAATGGGATTCCCATGCTCATCCCTTAAATCCGCCATCAACACAAACTTAAACTTATATTTCCGATCAACAACACCACTTGAATATTATCACAAAGGTTCGAGGACAAGAATGTAGATTTATATAAAAAAGGAAGCCACCGATTACCGATAAAAGATGCAAAGCCAATCGCATGCATTCTGCCTTAAATTGATGGAGAACTGAAGACGGTGGAGAGGATGCATGCATGCATGTTGCTGGTGTGGTCACACGTGTACTAGAGAATCCAACACGCGTGCTTCAGAGAGGACAGAGGTATGTGGTGTGTCATAGAATTTCCAGCTTTTTTTTAAAAAAAAATAATATATAAAAAATTCACTTTCAAAACATTTATAAAAGTAGTACAATTCGAAATCCGCAAAAGACTTTTCTGGATTTATGTTAGTTATATATATATATTTAAAATTTTATAATTTTTTTTAAAAAAATAATAATAGTCCTATTCATATTCAATATATAACAGCGATTCTGATTTGATCAACACCCGTGAATTAACAAATTTGTGCTACATAAATTCCACATTCAATCAGGAGGAAGTTAATAATGAAACTGAAATTGTGCAGAGTGTAGTGCGGTCGGAGCTTCGATTTATAGCACACAATTGGTGTGAGCTGATGTATTTTTATAAGCCAGTTTTATTTTTATATAAATTTTAAAAAAATCTGTTTCCAATTTGGAGTCTTCCATGTATATTATGTTGATTTTATACATTTAATTATCGGGTATATGTTCCGAGTAGTTGTATGGTTTTTGAAGTTTATTCGTATTGTTTGGATTTTATTTCAGTGTGGTTGAGAATGTGAGATTTGGATCCTATGCTGTGCAGAAAACATAATACCTGGTGCTGTGTACTTTTTTACACGAGATGATCATCACGTTTCTAATGACAATTTTTCAATTTTATCTGACACTGTGTGAGGTCCATCAGATGATCAACTGATCATCTCGTATAAAAATGCAAATCATCATATGTTGTGTTTTCAAATACAGCAGATGATCTAAATCCGAGAATATGCATTATGCATGTGATTTTAGTCGTCTTGTGATCTTGGATTTTAACCTAGAATTTTTGTTATAAAATTAATGTTTGTGATTTTTCGATATGTCCAATTTACAAAGAGGTAATGTCAAACATTTTCTATGCCCAAAGTCTCTTTTAAACCATTTCCCCCTGCTTTTGTTAATAAATATTTGATTGCATGATAATTAAATGTTAGAAGAGTACATATGTCATCGTTACATTAAAATTTTTTTTTGCCAAAATATACATGTAACGGTCTAAACTAAAAATATAATTTTCTCTAACATTTATGAGCAAGTTTTGAGAATGTGGAGAAACATATAGTTCTATCATGGGTAATTCTTCATGAGGACTGTCTTAAATTTAGTTATATAACTTGTCAAAATTTAGTTTTTATATAATAATTTAGATTTTTTATTTGATCTTTTTTTGCCTATAACCAACCACTTGATCTATATGGATGATTTACTTGACACTGATTCTTTCGTATGTAACACATATGAGGAGAATAAATAATATATTACACACATTAAATTTTATTTGACAAAAAAAAAAAAGCAAAATGATCAACAATACTTCAAAATGAGAAGAAAAAATTTGTTGTTACTCTTTATTTTTGTTTGTGCATTTTTTAAATATGTGTTACAATATAAGATTTATTCTTATCAAATGAGTAAATAAGAAACATCAATTTTAAATTCATATCGATCTAAACACAACTTTATGACCACATAAAACTTTAAGATACTTGACTAGATTACGTCAAATAAAAAAAATACGATTCCTCAAAACCCAAAATTCACATAATAAATGATTTTTTTTTTTTAAAAATAAATGATTTTTTGGTGTGCGAATTGCCATGGAAGCAAACAATCCCCCAAAGCAAAATCAGAGCCATTAAAAACAATCATAGCAATTTTCATGAAAGCACATGTAAGCGGACAGCCAACTCACATGTAAACAATATCATTTCAATATTTCGTTGCGTGTATTTGTATAAAAGATACGTATCTATCATTCCCCGAAATGAATAAAATACACAAGCACTTTGATAAGCTAGACATATAAAATATTAGATTTTAGTACAATCCGTAAGACTGGAAGTTACATCTCAACTGTTTAGATTATCCCCACTAATATAGAACATAAGCATTTACACTTGTCCGAACGCTTAAAATTAAAAATTAAAAATGATTCAAAATGTATCACTACCAACTTCTATTATTCGTAAAAGATATGAATTAGTTAGTACAGGTGTCCGTGAAGCACTCTGCAAGCCTACTACGCCTGAGACACACTATAGAGATTATTAGGCAAAAAGCAAAAAGCAAAAAGAAAAAAGAAAAAAGAAAAAAGAAAAAAGAACGAGATGTCAATGAAGAATACAGATTACGAACTTGGGGCTTCGCAACTAAGGCAGGAGCCTCGTCAAAAGGGCCGAGTGTTCTTGTGCCTCTGGACATGGCTGGATTACATGTATGTCTTGTGAATTTTTGAAACTTAGGTAGGGACAACCAGATATTAAAATCCTCAACAGAAAATGCAAAAAATATTAAAGCAACGAAATATGGAGCAACACTGATGTACATGTATAGATAAAAGAAATTTATCTGACCACAGCCTTTACAAAACAAATAAAAAGAATGGTCCAAGAGGACACAAACTGCATAAATGCCCGTTACATATGTATGTTAAAAAAAACTGAATTCTTCAACTACAAGGACATAGAATAAACTCTGTACAAACATGAAAAATACAATTTCAAATTCAATCATTTTTCATATGTATTATGATGCTCTAATAACTTTTTATGGTGTCTGCAGCACCTACCCTACAATGCGGTTCTTCCTGATGATGAAGCTGATAACCCGCACCCCATTTCCTACATAGCCAAAACAGATTGTAAAATCTGAGAATACAAAACATGAAAAGAAAAACACATCTCAAAATGGTTCCATGAAAATATCTTTAATCCAATCGAAGAATTCAATTGCAAGAATATTGTTAAAACCACAGTTACTAACAGCTGATTTGGAGTCTATATCTGTAAAAAAATCTCAAATATCATGATGTTTGAAAACTAGATATGTAAACCACTATAAGAGATGTATGCTTACTTCTTTTTCAGCTCAATTCTTGCTCGATCTTGACCAGAAAAAACCCTTTATCTTAGGGGAATGATTCTCCGACATTGATATGCCACCCTTTGAGCCAAATGAGAAGTGACGTCTGAAGAAAGACTTTCCTAGTGAGATTCTCGTATTGGAACTTGAGCTTGTCTTCAGAGCCCTTCCCTCTGCACCACTACTAATATTATTTGGACTACTATCAGCAAGACACTTTCTTGAAAGTTTTCGAGCCTTTAAATCCAAGGCAGCTTTCAATGCATTTTCAAAAATCTTCAAAGTCTGTTTCTCCCCAAGAGTACACACTGGGCAAATTGGGTCAAACTTGTGGATATCAGGAGTCATACAATCCAAGCATTCAGCATGGTAAACATGTCCGCAGATTAAGACAGATACAACAGTTAGTTCATTTGTTGACATTATTTTTTGGTTGTTCCACCCCCACGCAGATCTCTCCGTTAAAAGCCTAGCACAAATACCACATGTTTGAAGATCGAACGAAGGAAATTTTGAATCTCGTCCACTGGATCTGTTAACTTTCTCCAAACTGAAGCTTGACGTTTCACTATCAAAAGACCACCTCTCTCCCCGAGATTTCATGAGCTCGGAGGAGGCAGGGATTGACACACTTTCTGAAGATCCATCACTGGATCCCCTGGTCGATTCATTGGCCAAAGCTGAAGGCTGAAGTGAAGGTGTCTCTTCAGAAATTGAGAATGCTTGTGGCTTGCATTCTGGAATCCGAGTATCAGAAACTTGTTGTGACAAGTGATGTTCTGGAGAATCGTCATGACGCCTTGAAGGAGTGGAGATTGGAGGATGAAGATGACTTTGGGAAGGCAGCAAAGTTGTCGGTGGAGATGAAACTGAAGGGTATTCTGTTGACTCCTTAGCCTGGACAGGAAAAAAGAAAATATCACATTTTAGAAGACTACTTCTATGCAACACATCCATGCTTCACAAATTAACACTCTCTACATACCTCTACTGGCTTCAGTGAGATTGATAGATCTGCAAAACAATAAAAGAGATATCAAATATACAAAATATATGCTAGCCTTTTCACATGTCTAAATGATAATTAATTTAGGCTAGCCAACACATTTCTGAGCCTAGAACTGTAGTAATTATTGTTGTCAAACGAAAAATTACTTCCTTCCCGCGAGAGCTGCTCTGATGCTAAGATCAAGATTAAAATTATGTACATAAACCTTGTCTGAGGGCTATTGGGCTGATATCATGCAATTTAATGCTGAAGAGACCTTTTTTCCTCCCTAGTAGCTTATTTGATTATATACTACAAGCACCCGTTTCTTCCACGCTCAGCTAGCTAAACATGAAAACTACTCCTTGATTTCAACCATGTGAAGATAATCAAATTATTTTTTCAGAACTGGAAATAGCATTTCACCAATTTACTTTCCTTAATTACATGAGACATATCATATATTCCGTTAATTGAACACAGTAACTGCTAGATATATATTACCAGCAATTTCTTTAGAAACAGTTGGATTTTGGCATGCAAGCGACTGGGAACTGTTTAATGAACTATACTCTTCAGAAGCACATGCAGTTTCACCAGTACTAACACTTTTTACTTCCTGTTTGTCATTCGTGCATCCTCCATCTCGGGAGCACATTGTAGATACTTCTTCCCCAGCTACTCGCCCGCGATTATCCCATCGGAAACTCCACGATGGTGAATGGCGGACCTGCCTCCATAAATGTTGATTAGGTGATTCATTTGTTACAGTTGCATTCTTTGCTGTGACACAAGCCGATCCATTTGTTCTAGTTTCAACCTTTGCAGCAACACAACAAGCAGCTCCCATTTTTTATTAAACAGAGACCAAATAACTGATAAATTATCCTTAACAGTCTTTCAGATCCATGATATCAACCAAACACACAATATCTGCAGCAATAAAGTACAATTCAATGAATATCTGTTAACCAATTACAACTTCTACAAAACTGGACTTATCAATTCATTAGCACGTATGGTTTCCTCGAAATAGAAAAAACCGAAAACAAACTGACAAGGATCGGGAGATGTAAAAACAATGGCGCACGCATTAATCGCATCACAAAGGCCAAAGTGAGAAAAAACAGAGCAAGATATACTTTTACAAAACACGGTTTTGCATTAACTTGTACCACATTCAGTAAACCAAGTTATTGACAGATCAAGCAACGTTACAATTAACGCATCTCTATGACAAATCACGCCAAAAACACTAAACACGAAAAACACATGAAACTCAAGCAACAAACACTACACTCTCTTAACTTCAAACGATCGTATTCAATCAAGTGAAATTACACATGAACCAATTAAAATTAAACAGGGGAAAAGGCAAAAATATCAATAATCTATAAACAGGAAGAAAGCGTAGCGCATCTCAGACAACATAGATTCCATATTCATTCCCGAAACTCTTGAAACCACGCTCCGATTGCTTCGCCTATCGGACCCAAAATTGATCATGATTCTCCAATCCACACAACTCCCTCTCGATTCACACAACGTAATCAACAAAAACACAAAACAAATATTTTCCAGGAAATCATCAAAAAACAATGAAAGTTACGTGATCAAACCGTGAGGCAGAACCCTAAGGCGAGAGATGAGTGTAATAGAATGACTCGTACAACAAACGGCCCTCGAATATGAGCGTATATATAGTAGCCGCTGCCCACAAGCAATCCATATTCTTTTTAAAGAATAAATAATTAAGTTAAAAAGGGGGAAAACATAAAAACAAGATAAAATCTTAAATAATTTATATAAATAAATAAATAAATAAAAATTGGGTTTGGTGACGATTTATTAACGGCTACAGTTGGCAGTAATCGACGCTGCCCACATTTACAGGAAAATGCGGCTGCTAAATTTAACGGAGTTAAATAAGGTACACATGTTTTTTTTCCCGGAATGGAGGGTCTTGATTATTGCCATTTGTTATTTTGTTTACTATTTCATATTCTGATTTTCTATAGTTTATGGCACAACTTTGCATTATAAACTAAATTTCTTGCTTCAAAGTTTATATTTGAATTTTTATGCATCTTAAAACATTCAAATCCAAATATTAGTCTAAAGAAAATAATATATATGTACCGACGCACACGTTGCGTGTTTGTATAATATTTTTATAATTCATTTGATTTATATTTAAATGAAGATCAAAATATAATTATAAGAAATAGTGAGAGACTACACTGAAATTTTGATATATAAATTAAAAAATAAATTGAAAAATAAAAGAATGAAAAAATGATCTCAGTAAGAGTTGAACCTATAAGCTAAACCTAACGAAACAATAACTCTATCCTTAACGTTAATAAAATAATATATATAATATATATATACACACTCAAATATAATAATTTAAAACGAGGCTTTTTCTTGGTTGTCATATTAGTGTCAGCTGGCTAAACTTTTTCTACACTACGTTGCATCAATCCATTTCGGACACATAGGGAACAAAATGATATATAAATCATCAATTATATTTAAACTTAAAATTAGAAATATTTTTTATTGTTAAAAAATGTAATTATTTAGTTTTGATAAGTTGTTTATACCTCATATCTATCTTCGTGTCTATTAATAAGGTGATATATTTGGATATATTTCTTCAGATCCAATAAATGAGTGTCACCTCATTAGTAGGTTCAGACTTATCAGTAGGCATAGAGATTACAAAGCTGGTGGACAATATAACAAAACTGTATAATTATTATGAACTTCTGTTAAATAGAGATTTATTTATAAATTACTGATTAAAATTTGTGAGTGCACCATCATTAAGAAATTATTGAATAAAATAATTCAAGTTTAACCTCATGATTAGAGTTTCTACCATTCTTTCTCTCTTCTTTTCCTGCATGCACTTCTTTGAGGTTTCCCCCTTGTTCTGTACCCTTTGTGTTCCTACTTAGTACTGCTTGTAAAGTATTTCAAATTATGTTTCGTCCATAATTCATTCAAGTTAGCGATTGTATTGAAATCTCGTGAGACCAATTCAACGTAATTGATTTTCTATCATAACCTTCCACGAGTAGATGGCACTGAAAAGTAAACTTCATCTATGATCTTAAGCAATACTTTTATTTTGCAGGGAAATACTTTGTAAAAGATGAAACAATTTGAACTTCTTGTCAATGTGGTTATGGAGTATAACATAATGTTGTCACATATTCCCTTCGATTCACTAGGCGGTAGCCTCATCTTCTTTCCCAGATTCTGGCGCTCACACAATACTTCAGATGGCGTGCGAAAAACCGAATCCGAATCTTTCACATCCTTGATCCGATTTTCACCTCCAAGAAGTCCGATCAAAACCTTCAAAGCTTTCACGGCTTCATCTTTCTTCATGAGCACTTGATAACTCTCTTCTGCAGGAGTCATCTTTGACAACACTTTGAGCCCATTCTGGCCTCCATCATTCTTAACCACTTCAGTTTCCTACACTATTTGTACAACTACTTTTTTAGTCTCTTACAAATTTTCCCCTTTGAGTTTGTCACTTTCTTACTTGTGCTCCAGGAACTCAATCAGGCCTTGAAGGGCACGGCCAGGATTGTCGATGTTTAACAACTGCTCCGCCACTTCGGCAGGAATCACTTTAGTTTCACCTATCAGTTCCTCTGCCCCAGATAACAAAGGGTGATCCACGTCTCCAAGATAGTTGGTGGCGAGCATTTTGAGGCTGCGAGGCGTGCAGTATGACATGTGGATGTGCACGTCCATACGTCCAGGGTGTCACAAGGCTGCATCTAGCTTATCAATGTGGTTCGTGGTGAATATGATGATCCTTTCATCCACAGGTCGACCACAACCCATCTGTTGAATTCAGCAATCCTGACAAGGTTACCTGCAGTATAGAGCATTAAAGATAAGTTTTTCTTGTGGGACAGATTATCATGGATAGCTAAAAGCAATCAAAAATCATAGTATGATTAAAAAAATCCACAATTTATTTAAAAATTTCTATGTGGAAGTCCGGAAAACTTGCCTTTGGTTCTTAATTTGATCATGATTAGAAAGCATTCTTTGAGGCTGCATTGTTTTCCTTTAGGACAGATCAACCGATGCATCGATATCCTCCACTACTAGTATGGATCGATTTGCAGTCAAAAGTAGCAATCTCCTCAGACTCAATTTGGATCGTAGATCACTCAATTCCAAGTCATAAACATCAAATTTCAGATAATTGGCCCTTGCTGCAATCAAGCTCGATTTTCCTGTCACCGGAGGCCCAAACAACAAGTACCCTCTTTTCCACGCCTTCCCTACTTTCCTGTAAAAATCTTACCTCTTAACAAACCTATCAAGATCATCAATTATCATGTTCTTCAGATCATCATCCATTGCTAAAGTTTCCAAAGTTGCTGTATGATCAAGATTCACAGATTGCCATGGAGTTTTAGTTGGATAATGATGAACCCCATCATTTTTCAAGGTGTGCAGTTTCAGGGTCCTTTTTTCTTGCTTTGCAACTTTGGATCTTTCCACAATATAAGGTAAATATTCATCAAGAACCTTGTTTTTGTGCTTCTTGTGAAAGGTTAACTCCAAGTATTTAAATTCAACTTGCATGGTGGAATGACAGTCATCGTATTGAACACGTCGAGGTTGATTTTGTTGATGAATTACTCTCCGTTTCAGTTGCAAACCATGAAACGTATCGATGAGATCTTCGTTTCCCCATTGAAAGTTGAATATTCTGTTCTCTCTGGGATTGATGCTTTCTCGTGCACAAGTAAATTTCCCCATTGAAAGTTGTCTATGGCTTTTTATCTACCCTCTCAATACCCCAATTTCAAATAACTACGTCAGGTCGTAATTTCACGAATTTCATTATCTTTGATCAAAAATTGCACGTCGGCGCAGATGCATATTGCATCAACCAATTTTCAACCTTTGCCCGGTTCATACCGTAGACATTCCTTCAAAAACTCAAACTGAAAAGACGAAGAAAGTTCATAAACAGGTAACAATTGCAGCAGCTTACACCAAAACATTGCTGCGGTAAAATTTAATCATATATAATTCTTTCTAAAAAAATCACTGACGACTCATTCCTATTCGTTTTATCCTTAATTTTTTTTAAAAAAATTCTTTATTTGATTTGAAATACATAAATATTAATTAAATAAATAACAATATTGAACTTTATTTGTTGGATTAATATGAAGTCCAACCAAATAAACTATAAAGTCTCACTCTTTAAGCTAATATGTAGTTTGCGCAGAGCCTATAGCTAGACACAGAATTCGCCCTTTTTTTCCACGCACTAAACTTTGATTGATAGAATTCCTCTCTTGGATAACAGATGCATGTTGTGTTGTTTGCTCAGCCTCTTGCTTAGAGATCATTGATCACCTTTTCTTTCTTAGTGATTTTGGTCGACTTCTTTGGCTCAGGGTTCGGCCTTGGCTCCTTATGTAGATGGCACTGGAAAGTAAATTTCCATATATGATAGATTTTAAGCAATACTTTTATTTTGCAGAGAAATACATTGTGTAAGGATAAAACAATTTGAACTTCTTGTCAATGTATTTATGGAGTATTACATGACATAATTTTATCGCATATTTCTTTCTGGGAACCCAATCGTTCTACGAATGAACGAAATAGATGGTCCCTTAATGCATAGATAGGTTAACTAGTTATGCCTTAATATGGTACTATATGGTCCCTTCAAATCACTCGGCATTAGTCTCTTCTCCTTTCCCGGATTCTGGCGCACACACTACTTCAGATGCGAGAAAACCCGAATCGGAATCTTTGACATTTTTTATCCCATTTTCACCTCCAAGAAGTCCAATCAAAACCTTCAAAGCTTTCATGGCTTCATCATTCTTCAGAACTTGATCCCTCGCTTCTGCAGGAGTCATCTTTTTCAACACTTTGACCCCATTCTGGCCTTCATCATTCGTCAGCACTTCATTGTCATCCTCATTTTCTTCCGCTATTTGTACAACTTCTTTTTTAGTGTCTTCCAGATTTTCCGCTTTAAGTTTGTCACTTTCTTTCTTGTGCTCCAAGAACTCAATCAAGCCTTGAAGGGCACAGCCAGGATCGTCGCTCTTCAACAACTGCTCCGCCACTTCGGCAGGAGTCACTTTAGTTTCCCCTATCAATTCCTCTGCCCCAGATAATAGGGGGTGTTCCACGTCTCCAAGATAGTTGGTGGCAAGCATTTTCAAGCCACGAGGTGTGCAGTATGACATGTGGATGTGCACGTCCATACGTCCAGGGCGTAACAAGGCTGCATCTAGCTTATCAATGTGGTTCGTGGTGAATATGATGATCCTTTCATCTCCACAGCTCGACCACAACCCGTCTGTGAAATTCAGCAATCCTGACAAGGTAACCTGCAGCATAGAACACTAAATATAAGTTTTTCTGCTGGGACAGATTATCTTGAATAGCAAAAAGCAATTCCTTGGATAGCTAAAAGCAATAAAAAAATCATAGTATGATTATAAAAACCGATAATTTATTTACAAATTTCGATGTGGAAGTGGTTAAAACTTGCCTTTGGTTCTTGAATTTGATCATGATAAGAAAACCTTCTTTGAGGCTGCATTGTTTTCCTTTCGGACAGATCTATTGACGCATCGATATCCTCCACCACAAGTATGGATCTATTTGCAGTCCAAAGCAGCAATCTCCTCAGATCCGAATTGGACCGTAGATCAGTCAGCTCCAAGTCATAAACATCAAATTTCAGATAGTTGGCCATTGCAGCAATCAAGCTCGATTTTCCGGTCCCCGGAGGCCCAAACAACAAGTACCCTCTTTTCCACGCCTTCCCCACTTTCCTGTAAAAATCTTTCCTCTTAACAAACCTTTCAAGATCATCAATTATCATGTTCTTCAGATCATCATCCATTGCCAAAGTTTCCAAAGTTGCTGGATGATCAAGATTCACAGACTGCCATGGAGTTTTAGGTGGATAATGATGAACCCCATCATTTTTCAAAGTGTGCAGTTTCAGGGTCCTTTTTTCTTGCTTTGCAACTTTCGATCTTTCCACAATATAAGGTAAGTATTCATCAAGAACCTTGTTTTTGTGCTTCTTGTGAAAGGTTAACTCCAAGTATTTAAATTCAACTTGCATGGTGGAATGATAGTCATCGAATTGAACACGTCGAGGTTGATTTTGTTGATGAATTACTCTCCATTTCAGTTGCAAACCATGAAACGTATCGATGAGATCTTCGTTTCCTCCCATTGAAACTTGGATATTCTGCTCTTTCTCAGGGATTGATGCCTTGAATCTCTTGGTGGAGGGGCTAATTTTCGTGCCCAAGTAAATTTCTGCATCTGTGAAAAGCTGGTTTCTCGCTATGCCGTCGAATTCCTCGATGGTTATGGTCATGTCATTGCTGAACGTTGCGAAGAAATTGTGGAATTTGGTGAAGATATACTGACTGAGCTCGGGAGGTACCACGTCTTTGGTTACTGATCGGATTAACATGGCCGTGGCCGCGACTGAAGCAGCAGTTGAGACCAATGTTTTTATCGAAGGTAATTCGATCTTCGAAAACATTCTGTCTTCGGGTTTTCAAGTGCTTGATGTTTTAAAAATAATTTACGGTGAAACTTCTGATTCTAGGAATTTTTAAGGTGGGATTCTTGAGTTGATTCTTTGTAGATCAAAATCAAGAATGAAATTTGAGAAACGGAGTTATGAATGTATAGATATAAGGAATTGGCAGAGTTATTGAATTCAAGGAGGCTTTGTATTGTAGGAAATGAGATGAGCCACTGGCAAATGGAGGGTAGGTAGAATTTATAGTTTGAAGTTCTATTACATTGTTATCAGAAAATCTGTCAAGCAAGTCTTTTTCATCTTTTTTTTTTGAAATTTTTTTTTTTGTCAAAAAGTACTTTTAATGTCGTTTGAGGAATCTTCAATTCCTTTAGCCTTTCGTATAATATACATATTTGATTGACTCAAAGATTGACCTCTGATTCCACAAGGCCTTGGGACATTGTTTGAACGAGCCCCTTTCCAGGAAATGGGAAGTTGTCCACTACCATCCTATACGTTGAGGCTGAATAATGATTTTAACTAAAAAATAATGACATTTTCAATATTTTCATTTCATATTGAATTGAATAACACATATTTGAATACTATTTAATGCGCAACAAGTTTTTTTTTGCCTAATCGATACGCCTAGCTCCTTAGTCTTTAACATGCCCTTGTAACAAGTTTCTAGCCATATTGATACGTTTCAAATAGCAATAATGACAAAGAAATTATCTCTGATTCCTAACAGAATTACTTGCGATCGATTCTACTTTTTTTTTTTTTCAACAGTGTGGATTGGGACAGTTGAAACCGAGGATTGGATGGAAAGAAAATGACAAGTTTGGATGTTTTCCTGTAAATTTTCATATTGTTTTGTCTTGTTTAATTGTCCCTACTAGAATGCTGAATTATTCAACTGGCGTTGATTAGGTGGTGGGGGTGGGGGTGGGTGGGGGACTTGATGACTATTGGATCATATTAGGGGCTAAAAGTCAACATTATAATAAAATAGGATTATAGTTATTTAAAATGGCCATTGATTTTACTTAAAATAAATAAAGTGTGATTACAGAAGAGAATTTAGATTTATTATTTTTATACTTGTAGACATTTACAAAGGGTTTTTGTTCTTACTTGGTGACCAAGAATCTTAGTCGTTGGCCCTACTTTTTTGAATAACTATTTTAAATTTTGCAATATTCTCGTTTATATTTAACGCATTTAATGTATATTCAATTCATATTGTAGTCTTTCAACTTGTTTGACCGAGAAATAGCATAAAGCGTTTCGGAGTGATTTTTATGAATTTATGTTTTTAAGGTATCTCGGTAAAATATCTTGTTGTTTAATTTCTTTGTCATATCTTTAATAAATCTTTTTATGTTTTGTAAAACTTCCATATAAGAACCTTATATTCATTATTATTCTAGAATTTAAATGTTTCTTTTTTTTAGCTCAGTTTGTTTTGAAGATGATATATAGGCTGGAAACCAATAAACTCCATGTGTGCGAAAGTCACTAAAGTAAAATTTGATAAAACAACGCCATATATCATATTCAATTTTATTCCAAACCTTACATGGTGTGTTTGGAAAAACTTAGAAATGCACTATAAATATTTTATAAAGAAACGTTTAAGGCTTAGTGACAACTATCGTCTAAATTTTAACACTCTCGAGTTTAAAACCTAAGTAAACCACATTTCCAAATTAAAAACAAAACAAAACAGATTGAGAAAATGTGTAAGAAGATTTCATCGAATTTTTTTTAATGAAATCGTCACTCTCAGTTTGTTACAATGCTTTTCCATCAGATTTACAGACATGAAATAAATTGAATGATCATCACGCAATGATAAATCATAAATCTCTCTTTTTTTCAAATAATTTTTATGTAGTTCACATTTTCTCGTTTTCTCAAACGTCACATCACTTTTTTTTCTTTTTCTTTTTTTTTAATAGTCGCACGTCACTTTTTTAGTGGCTACTGAGAATTTCTCCAGGAGTAGGTATCTTATGAGACGGTCTCACGAATTTTTATCTGTGAGACGAGTCAACCCTACATATATTCACAATAAAAAGTAATACTCTTAGCATAAAAAGTAATACTTTATCATGTATGACCCAAATAAGAGATCTGTCTCATAAAATACGAACCGTGACACCGTCTCACATAAATTTTTTTCTTTCTCTGGACTTCCTCTTTTAACGTCAGTCTGTTTACTAGGTTGGGCCAGACCATAAACTAGGAAGTTGCGTTTACTTTGGGCCGGAAAATTTTCATTTCGGCCAAGTACCCAAGCACTATAGCTAACGAGAAACTTCAGTTTATTAGCCATTTTCCGGATTGCATCTCCCAGATTTTAAACACTAGTCTGTCTTGTGTGCATATGCAGTCGATTTTTTTTAATAAATAATTTTGTTAAAAAAATTAAAATTTAAAATATATGTTATTTTTAATAAGTATTTTAGATTTTTGTACATAAATTTAATTTTTCATATAAAAAAGAAATAGAGGGTTAAAGAACTAAGAAAGGTATTTTGCATATTCTAAAAATTACATCAAATCACTATTTTGTTTCTAAAGGCATCCACACTGGTTGTAAAGTTAACATATGTCACTTCTTCAAAAAACATGGGGGGCACATGTCACATCACATATGACATACTCATTATATTAACACCTTAGCTTTGTTAAAATACTCAACACATTTATTTTAACATTAATAATCATTATTTATTGACAGTTTAATATTTTAATGTTATTTTGAAAATTTCGAAGGATGCACAAATAATTTTACGTTCAAGTGAGAAGCTAGGAATTAGAAGTTATTCTTACAATTTTCAATTTAAGTAGAAATTTAGCAGTCTTGTTTTAGAATTTTAAAATTTAGTCCTAACCAAATTAAGTTTTTATGACTCTTTTGTCGAATTTTTAAGATTTATATATGAATTTATTTTATTTTAAAATATTAAGTTTTAGCAGTCTATTATATTTAAAATATTTTTTAGAAATATTTTCTCCTCACCTCATAGCTTGTGCATTAATGGTAGGGGTGATTTCTTTTTTTTTTTTTTATTACAACACACGAGGGATGGAATCCGAGGAGAGAGCCAACTAATCTAGCGGGTGAGCTCATTGAACTAAAGCCGGGTATCAATGGTAGGGGTAATTTTAACATCATTGTAAATTACGCCCAATTATCCCACTACATTATTCATCCATATATCCCAATTTCTTCTCTCTACCTTCGTTATCACATCCTACCAACTCGAGCAGTATCCATTTTCAGCTTGTCCGGTTTACTCTATAGTTACTCTTTTAAATGAAAAAGCCAAAATAGTTCATAAGAGGTACAACAATTGCAGCAGTTTAAGCCGAAACATTGTTGCCGTGAATTACAACAAATAAAGTCCTAGAAAATTAAAAGAAATCTGAATTGTAAAACTAATTCAAATATCTGTCCAAATTATGACACAACCAGGAGTGGCCCTGTCGTATACCTGCTGCCCAGAAAGAGCTCACACCATACGAATCTGCGAGTAAACACAGGATCAAATCGATTATCATAGTGTCGTTCAAGATTATTCATATCCATATATATATACGCATCCTCTGATGACAATACCAGATTATGTTATACAAAGTGATTACATCACATGCATCCAAAAGTTGACAGAAGGAACTCATAATTGGTAGATACAAGTATACAACAATTTATAGAGTCATGGTTATCTATCAAAGAAAAGCAAATCTTGGAAGTGATTTAATGCATGAAATCATGAAGCTAAAATTTTAAACAAGAAGTTAATGTCATCGATTGATTAAAACAAGAAACCGCTAAAACAAATTTGGATGAAACATTGATGGTGTAAAATAGAACGGTAGACGGATACATTTTCACACGAAGAAACACATTTCCAGCAATTATTTGTATAGATCAGCAACCAGAAGGTAGAGTAGTTACAGCAAGAAATTTTGCTGCTCATTTCAGCAAATTTCATACGAGAACCAGAAGAGGAAACCAAACTAATGCCTTTTTTGAAAAAAATATTCGGCATATTTACATTGAACAGAATAACGATAAAAAGTAACAGTACCGTCGCCGCCTTGAATCTGATGCAGCTCAATCTCGTTTAGCCTTGGAGAGAGCCTTCTTCCTCTGACCAAGCATGTATCCGTACAAATGGGGACTACCCGGAGCGTAAATTCCCAAAATCAAGATGGCATTGTAATAATAGTCAAACGAGAAATTCCATTTATTGGGCATTCTCAAGCTGTATTTCTCAGTTTCCAGCATATACGGTAACGCACTGTAGATCAAACCCACTTCACTTGTGATTCCAGAGGGGTAAAGTGCAAGAAAAGTGCTGTACCTGAGCCAAAGCAGCCAACCCGGAGCCGATCCGAATGCCTCTTTCAATCCGAAGAAAGAGTATCGGATGATTTCAGTGATCGACCAGCTTATCACCAATGATGAGACCAGGATATGGGTTCGGATCTCAGGGAAGCTGTACAGAATACCCCATGTGACGTACAACCTGGAGCTGACCTGGGGAAGCGTGGCGCTAACCGGAGATCTGACCAGTCCGATCAAGCTGTGAAGAATTTCGATGACGGCGGCCGACTGAGCTAGCAGGAGCGGGGTCTCGACGGCCGAGTATACGGATTGGTGGCCTGATTTTTTGAGGGTGACGAGTGAGAGGTAGAGTACTTGGAGCCAGCCAGAGAATAAAATCCAGTTGTAAAGGGTGAGGTACACTCGGCGGGCGGTGGCGTGGATTCCGGCCATCGGAATTGGGATTAATTTGGAAGGAGTATGGGATGGGGTATAATTAATAAAAGGAGGTTAGCAAAAACAAATAAATAAATAGTAATAATAATAATAATAAAAGAATGTAATTAATAGATTTAAGTGAACGGTTCAACTACTGAGCGTTGGGCCTTCATCGACAGTTGACCTATCAGCTACTTCAGTATACAAGCACATGACTAAATTTTTGTTTTTATTTATTTTTTAAGAAATACAAATAAATATTTTAAAATTTAATATATGGAAATTTAATTAAATTTGAGAAGTTTCAATATCATACCTACTACTAGTTACTAATATATTTTTCTGCATATTTCATATGATTTAATTAAATATTTACATTTTTATATATAAAATATAATATAAAAATGTAAGTATGATAGTATTTAAACATTAATTTAAAACTTTGATTTTATTATAATTTTTTCGAGTGCACGAAACAATCAATCTAATTAACGAATGACAAAATAAAAAAAAAATAGTATAGATATATTATCGTACAGAAAACACCCATACGGATGTAGTTAATATTATTTTACAAAAATTATTAATTTATGGAATATCAATTTAAAAAAATTTAACAAATTTTTTCTTTGGATATTTAGTCTGTGAGGGCACAACCCTATTATTTTAGAATATAAGTTTCTACAATAGCAAGGGTTAATTTTACAATGGTTTACTCATGTTCCAATTGAACAGGACTGGTTTAACAACCGTGTTTTTGCAAGCCGTCCAAATTTTTATAAGACAAAAATTTGTGTGAGACGGTTTCACGGGTCGTATTTTGTGAGACGGATCTCTTATTTGGGTCATTTATGAAAAAGTATTACTTTTTGTGTTAAGAGTATTACTTTTTATTTTGAATATCGGTAGGGTTGACTCGTCTCTCATATAAAAATTCGTGATACCGTCTCACAAGATACATAATTTTTTTATAAATGGTTTTCACAAAAACCATCACTAATCGTCGTCCAAAATCTCGTTTTTCTTTTTGTTGTAATTGGATTTAACCTACACATCTTTGCAATATAATTTACTCATATTTAGAAAGAAATTAATCACTAAAATAAGTCATGGCGTTTTCTACACCAATTTATTACCAATCAAGCGATCACAATAACACATTTGTAAGAATTAATATCATGTTTGAACAATACAAACTGCCCTAGTGAAGCAATAACTATAGACAAAGATGTACATCTACCTTTAAAATAATAATAAATGGTGATTATAGACTTGATGGTGTCTGATACCTTGGATGGGCCCGGGTCATTGGGGTAATCATGTTTGGGGTAAGCTTACAAAAAGGGCGAGGCTCACGAGTAGCCGGGTATGAGAATGTTCGAGATATCACTCACCGAGCAATCAGAGACTCGAGCTCTCGGGCAAATTTCCGGGTGATGACTCTCTACTCGGGATGCATCATAATAGCATTGCACTCGAGTGCGAAAGCAGATAATATCTTCTCTCGATAGGTATACATGACAAAATCTTGCTGATTTGACGTGATGAAAAAGTCAAAGACTGCGTGACAGCAAGTAGGTGGCGGCTACCGGTGGCAAGTAGGCACTGAAAACAAGGAAAAATCATCATCTTCCTTCCTATAAATAACAGGTTTGCTTTGCATTTATGAGATTGAGAGATATTGGCACATACACACCAGTAGCATTTATCACCAGTAGCATTTATTCTTCTCGACACTGATTCCTTTTACACTTCACCTGCTGACTTAAGCATCAGAATGACCACGTCAGACATTCATTCGACGCTCATTCACGAGTTCATCTTTTTGTTTGCAGGACACAGTTGCACCCATACCACATAGATATATTTTCTTCAAGATATATCTCCTTGCTCATTTTTCCCTTTAAACAACCTTATCAGATTCGATGGATTGCTCCGACCCAACTCAACCGATTCACCCGGATCACATCAGTGTCATTTGCCAAATGGTCAATGCTAATCAATTTAGATGTATATTCACGCATTAAAGTGTAACCGATATGAATTCAACGAACAAAATTTATATCACTTAAGGACGAGTAATTTTCACTACCTGATCGGTGTGCATTAATTATATTATGCCAGATTAAGAGTAAATATATAAATAACCTAGCACTATATATCGGTCACAAAATTAGAAAATTAAAAAAAAACACTCGATCCTTTCATTTTTTTTCCTCTCAATATTAATCTACATAACCTCCTAAAATAATTGTCACATACTCCAACAAAACTATGCAATTTTATTTTTTTACAATTCATGGATTTAAAAATTGAAAACAAATACAACAGAAAAATGAAAAATATTTTTATAATTCAGTTAACGAATTATTTCAACTAATTTAAATAATTAAAACTAATACATAACCAACAAAACTCACATCAAGAACCCTCGATAATTCCTAGCAGTATTTTTTGAAAGTGTGGTTATAAAAATATAAAATTTAAATAATAAAATAGGAAGTGTAAACATATCAACAATAATTTAATTTGAAATACCAACGAAATAGAACCACATGATTCGACTATTTTAGAACAAGATAAAAATACCACTAAAAACAGAGTCAAAATACGTAAACTATGATGAAAAACAAATGACCAATAAAAAAATTTATTGGTAAACTAAGTGAAGTGGGTCTATTTATTTATGTTCATAGGTTTTTTTGCTTTAAACTCGTATGATAATTCTGTTTCTATTTAATATGAGAATTTCTTGCGTGTTGATCTTCTGTTTCCAGGGTTTCCACGCTTGAAAAAAAAAATTTGGGACGTGTCACTGTGTATAATATTTTTATAAATTTATTAAATAAAACAAAGAGCGAAGGTTGAAGTGCCATTAATTTTTTTTATATAAATAATGTAATAAAAAAATACAGCAGTATTGTTTGTGAAAATCGCGATATTTGGTGGAAGATTATATTTGAATCAGTGAGTGACTTGTCAAGAGATCAAATTTCATTTTGGAGGCTCAGGTCAGACAGTCGGATTTGGAAACCCGAACAAGAGCGCTAGAAGGGTACCAAAAGGTTGTTCTGACGTAGTTAATCCGGTGTTCAAGTTTGAGAGTTTTGTGTGTGCTAAATATGGGTGAATATATGAATGTTTAAACAATTATCGGAACATGGTGTTTATAGGATAAGAGTTATTATATGAGTAGAGTTATTTGACGACTAAATCTTTAGTCTTTTTAGGACTCTAAATCTGTTGGAATATTTACTTTGTTGGACTCTGGATTCTCAGAATCCTAGATAAGGTTAGATTAAATTTTTTTGAGTCATATTTTTATGGATACAAAATTGGCAAATTGATGTATTTAAGTGGGAGCTCATTTGATACATGAGCTCGTCTAACATGTAGTGAGTCAATCAAGAATTTTTATGGGAGCTCGGATCGGGAGATCGACCAAGACTTTCTCAATCGCTGTGATAATATGTACTGGGTGTTGGAGAAGACCTCGCAAGGAGGTCGGCTCGGGAGGTCGCCAACACGTTGCTAAATCAATAAAATTTTGGATGGGAGGTCGGTTGAGCTCCCAAATGACCTCCAAGCGAATCTAGGTAAAAAGAGTCCAATATGAGTCCTTAGATAACCTGATATCTGGGTGAATGTGATGACCTCTCAGTGCAACTTGGCTCTTGGGATAACCTCCCGGGACTACCTATATTGTGTCAAGCCCCGAGCCTGGGCCCGCGCCTGCGTGACAGCACAATGGGCTTCTATAACAACTACTTCGTATTCGTCCTCGCTTTTATGAAAATGATTAACCCAAATTGCTATAGAAGTTCATTGTAAGTCATTATAAACTCATTTTAAATATTTGATTTTTAAGATGTGGGACAAGGGTATCACAATCACCCTTCTTTCAAAACGTGACGTCCTCGTCGCGGCCTGACCACTCGATCCACCAGCACCGAGAATCTAGAGGTGGCTTCTACAGGTTCAAGAGGTGACTCCCGTCATGTAGCACTTTGTCCCGCAGATTCAAGAGGTGGCTCTCATGCACGTAGCACTTTGCCTCGCATAGCACTTATTTCCTGGTGTTCCATGCCGGTGACAGGCTCTGATACCATTCTGTCACGCCCCGAGCCCGGGCCCGCGTCTGCGTGACTGCACAATGGACCCCTATAGCAATTACTTCATATTCGTCCTCGTTTTACGAAAATGATTAACCCAAGTTGCTATATAAGTTCATTGTAAGTCATTATAAACTCATTTTAAATCTTTGATTTTTAATATGTGGGACAAAGATATCACATATTTGGCCCGACTTCGTTTGAAATGTCGAGAGTGGGCTAAACCTATATCATGAGGTATCAAACAGTAAAATTCACAAAATAATTATTCCAATATGGTATATTTAAAAATAAAAAATTTATATGATAGTTAATAGGGAAAAATAAGAAAATATACATGATTTTAGACTTGAAAATTTTTAATTTTAATTTAGAATTTGAGATCATAAATTTTCAATTCTAATTTAAAATATGAAATTAAAAAAATTAATAGGAACGCTGAATCTTATTTGATATTTTATTTTTAAATAAATATTTTGTAAATATAACTTATTAAAAAAAATAGTGGGCCAAAATAACATTTGGGAAAAATAGTTGAGATTGGAGGGCACTGCGCCCGCCAACCCACGCTCCGTCTCTAGCAATAGTACAAGGATATCGAGCTTTCTGCTCTTGTGATGGGTGTGTATTTGTTCTCTCGTCTTTACTTCTTTCGTTCTCTATTTTTTCTATTACCCAATATCGATGGTTTAGTCCAGTTTAACATATAGAATAGGTTTCTTGTGAGACAGTCTCATGAATCTTTATCTGTAAGACGGGTCAACTCTACCGATATTCACAATAAAAAGTAATACTTTAAGCATAAAAAATAATATTTTTTCATGTATGACCCAAATAAGAGATTAGTCTCACAAAATTCAACCCGTGAGACCGTTTCACACAAGTTTTCGCTTACCAAATAATGTGAGTTATTTATTTTCATTGCCCAGTTTGTTTATATTTTTTATGGTCTTTGTTTGCAACTTCTACAATCAGGAACTTTTGATCACATTTGATCTTCAGATAGTATCTCTAGCCTTATATAATGCTATTGCATGCATTAGCAAGTTCGAGGGAAGACTTCAATATTTAATTTAATTAGAGAGAATGAGAAATGACCGAGCCAGAATTTTAAATTTATCCGAGCTATAATTTCTTTAACAAAAACCAAAATGATGTTCATTTTGATGGCAAAATTATGCAGGCAAGTAAAAGAACATGAAAATTTGGATAAAATGAAATGGAAAAAAAATAAAAATAAATTGCACCTTTTATCAGTAAAATAATAATCGAAACTTATAAAAACCAAATATAAATCCAAAGGGAAACATTGAAATCATCCAATAAAGAACAATCAAATTCAAGAAAACATATTCATAATACCGTATTATGAATTAATACTCATATTTAGTATTAAATGATAAATTCAAGGAAATATGTATTTTAGATTGGGAAAAAGGTTGCGTCAAAAATTACTTTTTTTTACAACAAAAATTCTGGTGAGCGACATAATTTTGATTCTACACGAAATTTGATTTGTTTTTCTTTTAATGAATGTGTTTATTTATGATTTCTACTTTCCACGTCTTCTTTTCAATGACATATATAAATTCTTTTTTTTAAGGAGTGGATAGGTCTGTATTTAAATTCTTATATTTTATCAAATAGTTTTTTAAATTTTTGGATATGGACATAGTTTTTTTTTATATAATATAAGCTTTTCAATCTATAAATTCAATTAATTAACCGATTAAAAAATTAAACGTAATGTAATCCGAAAGACTTTGGTACGTTATATGCGCACATTCCCTAGACATTTAAAATAAAATATTACGAATTTGGACATGTGTTCGGTCCCAGTTCTTCAACTGCTGCAGCAGCACCCTTGCTACGTGGACGATGACCAGAATCCAATCTCTCCCTATCAGCTTCCCAATCACAATAAAACACAGACTCTTTGCATGTGTTTGTGACACATTTTTTATGCATTTTCTTCCATACGGAGAGCCATTTGTCACGGTATAAATAGTAACTCTGCCAGTTTTCTCGTGAAAGCTCAGAAGCCAATAAAAGCGGCCACCTCCATTTCAGTGATATTTCATGCATCTTTTCTGCGAGATCTCTGAGGCCATAATCGTTAAGATCTCCCCACTTTCTTGTTTTTGCAACTTCCTTCACTTTCTTTTTCAAGATTTTCGCGTCTTCAAATTACTGATCTGTGTGTAAAAGTTAAAACCCTGATGGATGCTTGCTCTGCAACATTTACGCTGAAAGCCCATTTGGCTACAGTTTGTAGAAGTCAGATTTGCAAAGGAGAAAATGGATTTTTTGGGGAGAAAATAAAAGGGAGTTTACATAACTGTATATGGGTTGATAAATTTGTAAAAAGTTCGAGTCTTGGGAAAAATGGGAGGAAAGTTAAACATGGGGTTGCTTACTCTGTTCTCACCAGAGAAAACAGTCACGAAACAGCGGTAATTATTCCATTCAACCTCGAATTTGTTTCATTTTGATCATTTTTTTTCCGGACACATGCCTGATTTTGTTGCAAATTTGAAAATATTGAGTCATTATTTTAGTTTAATAAGATAATTACGTTTCAGACAATTCATTCACCAAGGTTCGAGAGACGAAGGGCGAATCCGAAAAATGTGGCAGCCGTTGTTCTAGGAGGAGGTGCGGGCACGCAGCTTTTCCCCCTCACAACCAGAGCAGCAACACCAGCTGTGAGAATCAAATATTTTCTTGATCATGTCTAAATTACACATCGAATGAGCATCTATGGGTACAGGGGGAATTTGATTTGTTAAATCTTTTGTTATTTTTCTTATAAAAGCGTGGCATAAATGACAGGATACCGCGTAGTTTCGTATCATCAATTTTGAGAGACGTTAATTAGATTTTTAATCCTTATTCTTTAACAATTTTTTCAAGTACAGATGCTAAGTAGTGGTTACTCTTTCAATCATGCAGCTTTTTGTTTGCTAGAATAGGGTGATATTTACCTCTGAAATGAAAATAAGTCGATGATCAACGACAACGTGTAGTTTTTCACGAATAAAAAACAAGATCAACCATTAATTTGTTGTATCTCGCCCCTCCATTAGAACTCTAAATTAGGCTCGTGGCATGAGAATTATTTGTTACCGAACCGTGGAGTCGGGGTGAGACGGTAATTGAACCCCAATTCATTCATTTATCACCTGGTGTAGTTTGAACCAAATCGTCCAGATTACGATTTGTGGCTGTATGAATTAGGTTATCCAGCTTGATTCCACGAGTTGTCAGTCTATGACATCCTTGTGTGATACAAATGGCAGGTTCCACTAGGAGGATGCTATAGGCTAATAGACATCCCAATGAGCAACTGCATCAACAGTGGCATTAACAAGATCTTCGTGCTGACACAGTTCAATTCTGCCTCTCTCAATCGCCACATCTCTCGTACATATACTGGGAACGGTATCAGCTTCAGTGATGGATGCGTTGAGGTGATCGAAACCTATATAAATATGAGAGTGTTTAGGAGAACAGCTTTTAAAAAAGTGTTAAAAAAAAGGGGTGTGTTAGTATAAATTGGTTATGTGTCATTGGGTTTTACTTGTTTGGAAGTGCTCTTTAAAGCCGAAATCCTAAGGACATAAAATCTGGCTTTAAGGTTTCTCCTACTACTCTTTGGAACATCATTTGAAAACGACCCCTATTTAATAAAGTTTTTTTCAAGCTAACCGGTCGTGCATAAATATCCCCCTAACTTGGTAGTGATAGTTGAATTCTTAATGGATGTAGGTCTTGGCCGCGACACAAACAGCAGGAGAAATGGGGAAGCAGTGGTTTCAGGGAACTGCTGATGCTGTTAGGCAATTTCTATGGCTATTTGAGGTCAATCCTCAGGACTTTAACATATCCAGTATTGTCTTCATATTGCTATTTTTTTTTCTTAAGTTGGTTTATGGAATTCTCGTTGCTTGTTGAAACTGGTGATTCTCGCAGGATGCCAAGGTGAAAGATATCGAACACATAGTAATACTATCTGGGGATCATCTTTATCGAATGGACTATATGGACTTTGTTCAGGCAAGCACATACACGCACACGCGCACAATCTCATGTGTGTGTACAGTTTCGAATGTCGAATGTTTGTGTGTTTCCATGATATAAAGGTAGCTAAATATTTTGAAATGCTAAAACAGAGCCACCTTGACAGAAATGCAGATCTTACACTTTCATGTGTACCAGTTGGTGACAGGTTTGTTTCCATCTTTTGTACAATTTTTTTTTACTTATGAACAGCTTTGCATTCAACCCAATTAATCTCTCAGCCGAGCATCGGATTTTGGACTGGTGAAGATCGATAGCTGGGGTCAGATAACTCAATTTTCTGAGAAACCTAAAGGTGCTGACCAGAAAGATATGGTATGGTACTGCTTACTATGTGAGCTTTAAATTCTTGGTTACACGTTGGCTTTAAAAGAAATGCGCAATTAAAACATTTTAAATCATCTATATGACTAGTTTTGGAAAATTAATTTTGTTTTCTTTCTATCTTCCTGCAGCAAATAGATGGTAATTTAATAGGATTGTCTTCAATTGACGCTGCAAAATCTCCATACCTTGCTTCGATGGGAGTGTATGCATTCAGGAAAGAAATATTGTTGAATCTCCTGAGGTGTAGATACCCGACTTCAAATGACTTCGGTTCTGAAATCATACCCTCGTCTGTCAATGAACAAAACGTGCAGGTATCGAAGAAACTTTGAATTCATTAAAGAATACAACAATTATATTTCATTCCTATCGTTGAGTTTGTTAATGTATTTACAGGCATATATATTTAGAGATTACTGGGAGGATATTGGAACAATCAAATCATTTTACGATGCTAATTTGGCTCTTACGGATGAGGTTTGCATCTTTGTCATAATTGCTACGTTTGTAAACTAGAAGATAGAAAAAAAATTATGTCATTTCTTGATCCCACGAGTCATCAGACATTAAGATTGACATAGAACACATCAAGTTTAATCCGAAGTTTGTCTATATTAAAGGTGGCGTCGCTGTACTCTATGGATTTTGGGGCCTAAACAAAGTTGTAACCAACGTCTGAGAATTAGATATTCAGAAGATGAACGTAATTTATTTTTTCCACATTTCTGTAGTAAATTTATTCATTTAATCAGAGCTTTGTAATCACCATTTTTCACTACAAAAAACAACATTTATCTATTAATTCAATGTTTCTTCGGATTTGAGCCAGCAACTCTATCCTTATTCCTTTCATTTGGCAGTTTCCAAGATTTGAATTTTATGATCCGAAAACGCCTTTCTACACATCTCCTAGTTTCTTACCACCAACCAAAATTGACAAGTCCGAGGTAAATTGTATCATTTGCCGATATTAATGTTGTCCACATGGTCAAACTATAAATTATCTAATATATGATATGCATTTTAGGTTAAAGATGCAATAATCTCACATGGGTGTTTTCTACGAGAATGCATTGTCGAACATTCCATAATAGGGGAACGCTCTCGTCTAGACACCGGAGTCGAACTGAAGGTGACTAATAAGCCCACATCTTTCTCAAGCATGAGCTATGTTTTTTAGAATGCGAGGAAAAAAGAAGCTATCTTGAAAACTTACTTTAATATCAAATATAGGATACTTTGATGATGGGCGCCGACTACTACCAAACAGAATCGGAGATTGCCTCTCTGCTAGCACAAGGGAGAGTTCCCGTGGGGATTGGTAGAGATACAAAAATCAGGTTAACTAGTTTACCTTGAGATTCAAACAACACTCCAACATCTCTCTATGCACACTTATGCTAATAAAAAGCTCGTGGATTTTTTTTCTTGTAGGAACTGTATTATTGACAAAAACGCAAGAATAGGGAAGAATGTGATGATTTTGAACAAAGATGTAAGCTTCAAATACTCTCATCTCTAGGTTTCTTTTACTTTTAGACGGGCACTAGCCGCACAACGATTTAAATAGAAAATATTTCATATTTCAAGACATTCATGCTAGACTGTGCCTTTTCGTTGGCTTCTTAGGGTGTCGAAGAAGCTGATAGAGGGGAAAAAGGATTCTACATTCGATCTGGAATCACAATCATACTCGAAAAGGCGACCATATGCGATGGAATGGTCATTTGAACCTGGTGCAAATCGAGCGGTGTGTGCAGTTATTGATGCGAAGTCATGTTTCCCAGTTTGTGTGAAGGTGAAGGAACTGATGACTGAGGCTGCTGTGAAATGTTGGGATCAATTTGAGGCTGTGAAAGTGAATAATCTGCTTCTGCAGAAGTGTACGTAAAAATAAATTGAACTTGTGCTACAATTATATCAATAGCTACAACTTTAAATTTAACGTTAGTCACTTGAAATCTGTCTGTGCACGATAGTAAGAGAACATAACTCTGTGAACAGTGTATATGACATTAAATTCACTTAAAAATATTGATATGTTAATATATTTTTGTTTTTTAAAAATTAAATACTTTTTATCTGTATGTTATAAAAGTTTCAGACATAATTATATCTTTTAACATAAAGTTTTATGTTTGGTTTTTAAAAATATCAGATCTAAAATTTTATCAATTTTGTGAGTATGATTTATATCAGACGGATTAATCTTTATGAATCGGTTTGACTTGTAAAATAATATTTTTATATTGATCGGGTCAGATTGGAGATGTATATCACAAAATCGACACTGAGACCAAATTTTTTTTTTTTTTTTTTATGTTACTTCGTATATATTTGACAACTGAAGGCAAGAAATATTGAGAAGGAAAACGATCACGTGCTAAATTCAAAGGAGTATGGTAAATTATTATTTCAATCTCTGTGCGAACGTTAAAAGCCCATTTGCCTAGACGTAGTTTACTTATTGGGCCTTTCCAAGCCCATTTAACGCAGATGACTTGTCTCCCAAGCTCTAGCAAAATCTATTATAGCACACTCTACAGGCGCAAAGCGACTCTGCCAACCGATTGCACAGGAAAAGGATTCTCTGGAAAATTCTGAATTTTTTAGGTATGTATTTCACTTTTTGTATCTGAATTACTGCAATATTTCAGAGTTCCTGTTCTGATTAGTAGGAATTAGATAGATCTATTTTGATTTTTTTTTTTTCAGTTTTTATATTCCCGAGAAATTAATGGATGTGATTTAGGAGACAACAGAAATTGAAGTTATGATTATGAATAATCTAAATTTTGTTAATATTCTGGCTCATTTTATGGAGCGATTTATGTAATGTGTCTTGGTCCGCAGTAGAAAGTAATTAAATTGAATTTGGTGTTGATATTGGAAACCTCTTGGTGTTGGCAAGATCCGCAACCCCTCATTTGTTAACTGTTCATGTAATTGTCATCTCTCATGTGTTTCATATAGGGTGAGATTATCATGTTTTATTGAAATAGCTTGTCTTGGTTGGGTGTGATTGCTCATAAAGACCATGTTTTAAGTAATTGAAACGAGCCAGTGGTATATGTGCCACTTCCTTTCCGCTTTTGTAATTTTATGTATGAGCAACTGTCTTCATGTGATAATGAGCTATGGGAGATCTTGTCAGGTAGTGGTCGATAATGGCAACTGAAAAAATCCCAAGCGAGAAGTTACCATCCTCCACAGCTCCGGCCCAGGCCATGACCTCGTGTCGGAGGAACAAGAGAGATGATGCAACTTTCCTAGAAGACGTGAGAGACCATATTGATGAATTTATTCATGCTTCTATGGACGAACACAAGACTTGCTTTCAGAAGACAATCAAGAAGGTTTGTTTTACTCAAAGAAAGTATGTATTGTCTCCTTTGCTCTTACTTGAGCGTGTTTCTGATGCATAGATTTGATGCATTCTCAGATGTTTGGCATGTCAAAAATAGTTGCAGAAAGGAATTCTGAGACCAAGGAAGTGGAAAGTTCTTTGCCTCTTCAAACAACATTGGCTGAATAAGGTTGTGATACTAGGTGGTTAGAATTAGACTGCCAACACCAGATTTTAGATGTGTGAATAAATGGGCTTTTAAGAGGCTATCGTATGATCATTTGAGTTTCTATTTTGAAATTTCACCTAATTGTGCACAATAAGCCATGTTACGATATAAAAACTGAATTTGGTGTAGTTATGTTTCTTAGGCTGAGCTATACTTTTGTCAGATATTGATTATTTTACTGAAAATAATAAAGAACTTTTCATTATTGTCTTTAAGATTGATGATCCATTTTAACATTGTTCTCTTTTTCTTCCATCCTGGGCAGTAGGCACTTTGCATGTCCGGATATGAGTAGTTAAAAAGAACTGTCGGATTAAAAAGAAGAAATGAAAGCAAAACAGATGGTCACATTCGACAATCATCCAAATCAAGGTCAAATACTCTCACAACTTTACAGCAAAATTTCTGCATAATTCAAGTTTTCTATTTTTCGTTTTCAATTTATAGTACATGTTTCCAGCTTTATTTTCATCGCTTTTTCTTTGTAATATATGTGGTTTCTTAATCGGAAAGTTAATATCGATTGCTATTATGAACTATTTAATTTCCATTATTAGCATTTTTAGTCAATTTCGATGTTTAACCGAGGATATTATAACCGACGGTTGAACCGGGACTCGCAATTGCTCGATTTAGAATTTAGATTTTCAATTTTTATTAATTTTGGCACGTCATATACCTTACACGTCCGCAACACTCACTCTCCAATTTTGTATGCAAACAAATCCATAAAAAGTTAAACACGTGCAAGTGCAACACATAAAGTTTGCACCATTCTTCTAAAAACTGGCTTAAGTGATGCATAATCTCGTTTAAGTTTTTGTATAAGCTAGATTGAAAGAAGCAATTAATGTTATCATATGGCATACACATTAATTAATAGCTTTTCGTGTTATATTTTCCCTTGACATTCACTTGTCACATGGGAAAAATTATAAATTCTATTCTTCTTGATATTAAATTAAAGAAGTATGTATCTGATAATACTTTTAAAAAACCACACATAGATGAAATTTACAAACAAAAATTGACCTTGGTTGGATTGTGAAAGCCCAATAATTGTTTTTCTCCTTTTTTTTTTTTTTGGTTAGGTTCACGCTGAAATCAATGTACCATTCTTGATGACATAATCAGATCAGATATTGCAAAGTTTCTGTGCAAAAATCTTTTGATCTAGTTTTTATACGAAATCATTTGGCTTTTCTCTCAATTCAACCCTCAACTTGTTTCTGGCTGTGAAACTTTCATGAAAAAATAATCTTTAAAATTAGAATTTCTTTCACACAAAAAAAACAGAAAAAGAAAAAGAAAAAAAAGAGTTTCGTCTCCTTCCATTATATTTAGGCTAAATTAATTAGGATGGAAATTTCTCTACTTAGAATGATCGTTGTGAGACAATTGAAGCTTTGATCCATGGAATTAACAAACGATACCTACCCCTTCATGGCTCCATCGCTTCCCTTTTCAATATTCGGGAGATTTGATCGTATTTCTGGAAAATTCGATGAATATGTTTATATGTGATCTTGAGGAAGTGGGAATCTTGATTCTAGGCCAAAAGATTAGATTTGAATTGTAACGCCCCGAAAATTTTAAGGTCCACGTAAACCACATGCATGCAATTATTAAATTATGTTGTATTTTAATTAATTATTTTAATTGCATTATTTAATTATATTGTGCATATTTGCATGTTTAAAATATATTTTTCTATATGGTTGCATTAAAATGTATTTTTAAAGATTATTCGAGTTGCGATCGAGGAACGGGAACCGAAGGCTGAAAAACGTAAAATGTTTTATTAAATAATTGTTTTTAATTATTTAAAATATGAGTGTTGCTTTTTAGTATTTTTGAAAATATGGGGTTTTGAGGTGATTTTATACACCAGGACGTAAATTTTATCGGTATTGGTTTTTCAAATAAAATACGAGCTTTTTAGCAATCCGGCTAATAAATTCAAAATTTTATTTTTACCAAAACCTTGTTAATATTTTATTTAAAACCTAATTAGACTAATGGGCTTAATTTAATTGGCTTATTAGGCCAAAGCCTAGTTAGTAGTTAATTAGTGTATAAAATATATTAAACCCCACCCCAAATTAAACATAACCCACGCCTCCACCTAGCAACACAATTCAGAATTTCTTTACACTCCAAAAACCCACGGCACCCACAATCACATCAAGGAGAGTTTGGTTTTGTCATGTAAATTCAAGCCATGATCGTTCGTCGTCGTTCTTCGCAATCGTCAACGGTTTTTCGTGCGTTTAAAACGCAAAGGCACGCCATATTTCTTTCTTTCAAACATCATCACACCATAGTAATTTTTTTATGCATGATTTTTAAGGAAAAGGAAAAACATAGCACACAAGTTGAATTTTCGTAACTACATGCCTATGTGTTCTAAATTTGTGTTTTTGAATTCCAAAAGCATGTTTTATATGTGTTAAAGGGGCTTCCATGATTAGGACATGTTTAGACATTGTTTTACATGAATTTAGAGGTCTAGAATCACACACAAAAGCAACAAAACGCTGCACAAAAACAGAAAGAAGAAGCCGTAGGCATTGGGTGATCTTTCAAGGTGCAAATTTCGGTTGATTGTGCATGGGGCAAGAGGGCTCGACCAGGTTCGGTGGTTGGGTCCTAGGGGTCATGGTTAGGTCCTAGGGAGAGTCCTAGGAGGGATAGGACTCGAAGACCAGGGTTGGGGAGGAGTCCTAGCAAGCTAGGACTCCCACCCGAGAGGTGATCGAGGGGCTGCACATGGTGTTCAGCTTGTGCAGGGTTAAAAGGCTCGGCCACGGGGCTCTGGGCTGGGCTAGGTCCACTCTTTAGGGTCCTAGGAAGGTGCAAAGGGGGCTGGTTCAGGGTTTGGTGTGGTTGGCTAGGTCCTAGCAACAGAAACGTGGAGTTCATGGTAGGTGGGTTTCTCGGCCATAATATGCTTACTGCTGGTGGAGCTTCGGTTTTGGAGCTTTGGGGTCGAGTCCTTAGGTTCTAAGGGTCCAGGAGGGTTCCTAGAAGGGCTGGGCAAGGGCTTGTGCGGCTTGGGTGGCTGCTGGTGCGAGAGAAAACAGAAAACGTGGGGAGGCACTATGGAGGCAGCATGTGCGCAGGTTGTGCTTCTGAATTCAGGTTGCTCGCTGCTGCGTCCAGGGGTTTGGGCTGGTCTGGGCTGAGTTTAGGAGTGGTCCAAGGTTGGGTAGGGTCAGGTTGGGTCGGTGGTTAACCAGCTGGAGGTGTCCTAGTTGGCTAGGAGTCTTGGTGAAGGTTAGAAGAGACACACACACATGTGCAGAATTTTGGGGCAAGTTCCAGCAAGTTTTTGGTCGGGCCAGGGCTGGTTTTACGGGCTGGGCTTGGTCAGTAGGGTCCCTAGATGGGTTGGATAGGTTTTGGCTCAAGGTGGCTCGGGCGTGGCTCGAGTAATTGGGAGTTGGCTCGGTGGGTTCGTTAGTGTGTCAAAAACGAAAATTAAAGAAGGAAAAATAGATCCATGGGTCCACGGGGGTGGCTCATGACATGGAAGGGTAGAATAAATCATAAAAATGCTATATTTAAAGTTTGGGCTAAAAATAACGAGTTTTGGATTTATTCGGGATTTAATTGCCGCACGTAACGTTAATTAACGAGTTAATTGAAACGTCTAGTTTTAAGCTTTATAAAATTATGAAAAATTATATTTAAGCTTAAATAATTATTAAAAGTCTAAGTTTTGAATTTGGGAATTTTATATTAAGGTTTGAGTTAATTCGGGATTAAAACGCAGTAATACGTCTTATTTAAAGATTTATTTAAAAGTCCTCGTTTTTGGCTAAATAAAAATATGAGAAAAATTCATGTAAGCTTAAATAATTATTTGGGACATGTTAGAGCCAATGGAATTAAGAAAATGTCAAAAATGTGAAATTTTACGTCTAGGGGTAAAACGGTCATTTTACACCTAAAAATTTAGTAAACGTCATGGTAGTGCCCTGAATGCTGTTTTATGTGCTAATATGATTATTTCAAATGTTTATAAATTTTTATGACATGGATTTTAAATGTTTACGATTTATTCTGTCAAAATGTTATTTTATAAGGTTATGAGTTAATATGTTAAAATGTTTATTTTAAATGTTTGAGATTTAAATGCATATTTTAAATGTTTATGATGTTGAAATGTTTATTTAGAAAGATTTATGGATTTTTATACGTTGAAAAGTTTCTTTTAAAATATTTATGGATTTTTATGAGGAAACGATAACGTTAAAAGGTATGTTGCATGCTTGTTTTTTAAAAGAAAAGGATATTAAATGTATGATTTTTATAAAGTGATGATAATATGAAACGTTGAAGGAAGTGAAGTAATTGTGACTAATACGATGATATGTTGAAAATGTCGTGAGGGTTATGGTCCCAGTGGGAGCCCGACGATCGTGTTTCCTTGGATACGGATATGTATATGTATACGATAATATGTTAATACGTAAGGCCAAGGCCCAGTTGACCGGTGAGAGTGTTGCTGGTGTCCTCGCCGCCCAGTACTGTGGTTACATGTAGATGGATCCATCGCCCAACACGTAGACGTAGACGTAGATGAACACGAAAGTCACAATTAACGATCTGAATTCAACGAAAAGAAAAAAGAATATGTATATGTTGATGATAATATGAATACTTATATGTTGATGATGATATGAATATGAATATGTTTATGATGATATGAAAACGTTTATGCAAAAGTTTATGATAAAGGTTATGAAAATGTTTATGTTTAAAGATGATGCATCATTATGAAAATGTTTTCTTTTAAAGTTTATGCATCATGAAAATATTTTTGAAAACGTTTATGGTTAAAGTTTATGCATCTTCATAAAAACGATATTTTAAGTACAAGTATTTTTCACTGTTGCATGTGATCTGTATTATGTATTACTTGTTATCAAGGATATGACGTGTTGAGTCTTTAGACTCACTAGGTGTGATTGATGCAGGCGTGTATGATAATGACGTTGAGGGAGGCTTGGATGCCTGATTTGACTGGACTGGAGGTGCACATAACCCGAGGACCGACGCTAGTTTTCCGCACTAGTTATTATTTATGATTTTAAGTTATGTTAAGAATATTTTTACGACTTTTATTTATGTTTTGAGAGGTTTTTGAGAGATTATAGTATGGGCTGTAGTTCTCAAATATATAGTTGATGTTTTATTTTAAAATGAAGCAAAATATTTTATAAAAATATTTTTATGTATTATTAAGGGTTCGGCCGAATGCTATGTGAGGTTCAAAAAAAAAATTCTAACACGTTTTAAGGAAAAGAAAGGCAGACGTTTCATGAATAATGAGCACGTAATAACAATTGTGATGATTTGGGACAGATTCACAAGCTCATTCGAGTGTGTGAATGAGGTATAGTTTGATACTTTTGTTAGTTGTCCCTCATTGATGAGGTAAAATATTTGAGAGTTGCATATAGAGATTTGAACAATCTTCTCCACTTGAACTAGCTTTTGGGGTTGAGTTTGGTCCAAGTTTCAATCTTAACATGGTATCAGAGCTCAGGTTCTACCGTTATGTGTTAGATTGTCTATAGTTGGGACACCCGTTCTGCCCTTAATTGTGTTATTTGTAAACTTCATTCTCCAGATGTTCATTCATGGGCGTGAAGTGGGTGTGTTAGTTATCCCACATCGATGAGATAAAATCAATGAGAGTTGCATATATGGACTTGGACAATCATCCCTTCTTGAACTAGCTTTTGGGGTTGAGTTAGGTCCAAGTTCCAATCTTAACAACTTCACCACTTCATTATCATGGTTTAAAATTCATGCTTTATATATATGTAACATTAGGGAACCGCGAGCAACAAAATCTGGTCGTGCATGTCTACGTAATCATATCCTAGCTTTTCTCATATGAATTATATATACGTACATAACAAACGTACATAAGAAACGATTTTATTTCTCGATTATTAATTATAATAAAAAGTTCCAATTTTTGAAAAATATTGAATAAAAAAAATTTATATATATATATATATAACTAACAATTCACACAGGCAATTGAATTGCTGTGAGAATGCATGAATGTTGTTGCGCCTCTTCAATTACGCCTCTTCATCAATTGAAGAGGCGCCACGCCCTCACCACTTGGCCCAAAGGCCAATTGAATTGGTGTCAAGTGGCACCATTTCATGAAATATTATGTCTTTTGATTCAAAGTTTTTCATTCATTATTGTAAGATAAGTTTTTTTTATGATTATATAGATAATAATCTAGCAAAAATAAGGTTATTTAGGGTTCTCATTTTTATTTCCACAGCAATTTTTTTCTTTCTCTTTAAGTTTAGTTCTAAATTCAAATTTGCAATACACAAAATCTTGAGTCTGGATTTTTCAAGGTTATATATATGAATTTATTCGAACTTTGGAATTAAATTCGAGAGTTGTCTTCTAGTTTCGAATTTTCTGAACAAGTATGGTTAAATCCAAGCATGCAAAATATAAACTCTTGAATTCGGGTTTTTAAGTTTATAATCCGAAATTAGACAAATTGTATATCATTTTAATAGTATTTTAAACATTTCATGGTTCGTGTGACTTTAAATTTTATAGTATTACTATTTTAATGTCGATAGTCATTGTATTTTTTAGAAATGAATCGCCAACAACCATGAACATCATAGTAGATTAATTTTGTTTTAATAAAAAAAAAAATCAAACTCTTACCTCGACTATTTTTTCACTAACCATTTTCACACCTTACAAGATTTTTAATGATTTACAAGTTTATAGTTTTTGTAGAAATAGCGTATGTGAATCTCTATACCATGACTTACATTCGCTGCATGCGTAGGATGGTCCTTGTCGCAATTTGAGAAGACGAGGGACCTCGGTTTGAATATTCTAAACGAATCTATTGTTTTGAGGGATATTCTAAGTTGTTTGTGCAAAATTTTGAGGGATATTCTAAGTTGAATGATGATGAATTTCGGGAAAACAGCATTTTTTGTCCTACTCGTTAGCACAGAATTGGATTGAATGGATTTTGATAATCTAATTGACGAAAATTTTGTCATAGTACGACAAGCTGACGGAGTGTTAATAATGATGTCGAATATGTAACCAATATCTAACATCTCATATTAGAAATATCTAACATCGACATTTTAGAAAAGAGTGGGTCTTATGTGAGACCGTCTCACGGATCTTAATCTGTGAGACGGGTCAACCCTACCCATATTCACAATAAAAAGTAATACTATTAGCATAAAAAGTAATATTTTTTTATGGATGACCCAAATAAGATATCCGTCTAACAAATACGATCCGTGAGACCGTCTCACACAAGTTTTTGCCTTCAGAGAAACCTTGAAAATACCGAAAAAAAAGAGTCTAATTCTTATAATAAAATATTACTTTTGACAAATTTTATTACTATTATTCAATTTATACCAACTCTGAAGAAAAATTTGACTCAGCCTAGCTAAGACTTGAGAAAGAGTTCCGAATTATGAAAACAATGTTTCTTGGTCTCCTTTATAAGTTCTTCAAAATTTTAAAATTCAAAATTTTGTCATATGTGTAAAATATAATATATTGGCTCATCTATTAATCAAAATATATGTAGACAGTCCGCATAGGCTTAGCTCAGTTGGTCAGCAGCAGTGAATTTTGGAACAATAACCAGGGATCGAGTCTCGCAAACGGCAGTGTGGGAGTTTAATTCCCTCTAATGTGGGGGAGCTCCATGTGCGCGGCTTAGCATAAGGTCTAGCTGCTGTTGGTTAACTGAGTCACCATGGTTTACCTCCTCTCACATTCCTGTCGGGCCGGAGTTCAAGGGCGCCTAAGGTGAGCGATTTCACCTTTTGGAGCAAAATATATGTGGACATATGTAACAAATTGTACTCTCGAAAAAAATGAAACGATTGTTTTGATTAGAGAGCCCATATATGGGACTCTTGGTCCATATGTTATACGAAAGTGCAGATTCTCTGTGATGACACGAAAGATTCCCATAATTTTTTTTATATATAATATAGTTATTATATGGCAAAATCACACCGGCCCAGAGCACTCTTATTTATTGACTATTGAATTAAAGACTTGGCGACGATTGGTCGCTACTCGCTAACAAGGGTGTAGTTTTCTTGAATCCTGAGGAGCTATTTCTATCTTCACATATATTTATGTAGATGTCCCCGATTGATTTTGGGACAGCAAGTCCACTTCAAACCTCCTTTGGAAGGTTGAATTTTGCATTTTTATTGATGTTATTGATTGCCCAATCGATTTTTGGAACAGCTTCAACGCTACATACCAGTAGGGGCCTGATTACTCACTTTAATTTTTGATTGATAGCTACATTTTCAATCTACAACATCAAAGGTTGCAGGAGGTATTTTTATTTTTTTATTTTGAGAAGGATGCTAAACTGCATTATTTTGTGATGGCCCAGAAACCAATTTTTCTAGCTTAAAATAACTCTTTTTTAATAAGATTTAAATATGAGCATAGTAGTGATAAGATGAGAGTAATAATGCACAAACCTCAATTTACTTCATTCCACTGAAATGTGGTAAATATTTTGATTTATACAACAAAACACGAAACCCAAAACGCTGAACAGTACCCAACAACCTAAGAAAAACAAACGACGACGCAATCCAACCACAACAACTGCACTTTCCAAATTCATAACGGACAATATTAGACACAACACACCTAATTCCTCCAGTTTCCATCAGAGTCACCACCCCTCGAGTATCCACGGTCTCCGCCGTATCCTCCTCCTCCGCCTCCGCGACCACCTCCACCATACCCACGATCACGACTACCACCGTAACCACCGCCACCTCCACCTCCATAACCACCACCATCACGACGACTGTATCCGCCGCCGCCTCCTCCTTCACGCCTAGGCCCGCGGAACCCTCCGCCGCCGCCACCTCCAGAGCTACCGCGGGACTGGGCTTCATTCACGGTTATATTACGGCCGTCGAGATCTTGGCCGTTCATTCCCTCAATAGCGTCCCTCATCGACTGCTCATCCTTGAAAGTAACGAATCCGAAACCCCTGGATCTCCCAGTTTCTCGATCGTTGACAACCTGAGCAAGAATTAGACAGATCCACCAAAAATAACGTCAGATCCACACATATTCAACACAAATCCGAATCCAACGGAAAACAAACGCGAAGGAAAAACTGAAAAGCAGATTCAATCTTCAACCCTTTGATGAAAAAGAGGAAGATGAAACGTACCGCTTCAGGAGCAATTACAGTAACACAAATAGTAACAGTAACTCAGTAACAGTAACATTTTTAGTAACAGATCAGATCGGATCGAATCGGGACAGATCCGATCCCCTGCGACAACGGACCTTCGATTCGATGACATCGCCGAATTGGGAAAAGGCTTGCTCAAGAGTTTGATCGGTGGTTGCCCACGCAAGACCACCTACAAAACATCTGAATTCTACATCTTCGGCCGCCATTGATGCAGAAATTATTATAATTCAAGAGAAGAAATGAGAAATTGGGAGCCGCCTCGAAATGTTAATTTCCGGTTGAATGCGGGGTATATATAAGTGGGGGAGCTAGGTTTTGGGGGTGCCTAAGTTAAAGTAAGCCGGGTGCGCACTGCGCCTACGTTACTTGGCTTATCGGGGAACTATGGTTAAGGAGTGTCTTTTTCCCCCAATTACTCCTTAAAATAATTTCTACAATCCGATATTTTTTTAATGAAAATCGTTTATTTAATCCTTTCCAAAAAAATATTTAATTAATAATTATAATAGATATTTATATTTATTAGATTAATAGATGTAACCAATTCTTATAACCATGGTTTAAACAAGAGTTGACGAATTGGCTAATTCTGTGGGCCTAAGTCACATGCTGCACTGATATAAAGATAAACAAAACTATTGGGATTGGGACGTTTAAATTTTTTATTTATATTTATTAAAAAATATATGCTTTAAATCTAGCAATATCTCGATGTATCATTACATTATTTAATGATTTTTATTTATTCGTAACAACTGTTGGGTAGCACATCTACGGTATTGTATATAATTATTTATTTACATTTTAAAAACGTATTTTTTTAATTAATAAATCAATTAATAGTAACAATAAATAATATATCTTTCAAAAAATAAAAAAACAATAAATAATATATTTTACAAAAATAATACTTCGAATAAAACAACAGCATGATGTTCTTTAGCAACTATTTTTGGTGCTCCTGTTTTAAGTACAAAAAATGCACATATCTATTTACAAAAATTGAATATTTTTACTAAACAACATATCATAAAAAGATATTTTAATAAATTTTTAACTTTTTACTGTGTAACATATCTTATTCAAAAAATAAGTTTATAATCATTATTTTTTCGAACTTTTTGGACGATTGAGTCACTTTTAATAAAACAAATATGAAAAAAAATCATTTAAAGTCCACCTGTGAATGGGAGACCCAAATAAAATATTTATCTCATAAAATTGATCTGTGAACTACTCAGATAGTTTTTGTGATAAAGAAATGAATGTTTTTTTTTTTTTTACATATAGTGATTGTATATAAAGCCCACCTGACCCTTCACTGAGATATATATATATTTTAAAAAAAAAAAAAATGCGACGAGCTAGATGGGTTTGAGCAAAAGTAGTATTAAGACTGGGCTACATGAAACTGAAGCCCGGTAAATTGGGCATGAAAGTGGGTCAAGAGAAGTAAATTGTATGGGCCGGATCCAGACCCGCAATGTACCCACCCCATCTGGGGCGGGTTTGGGCATACTAAATGGGTCATGGGACGGGTCTCGGGTCTAATTTTTGAGACCCGTCTGGGTATGGGGCGGGTCATGGGTCCTATAATACCCAACACATACCCGCCCCATATATTTAGATATAAATTGATGTGCTCGCGAAGATGGTTGTGAGGTGACGTGGAAGGTAAATAAATCACATTTTTATTTTTTCATTGTACTTTCATTTTAATTTTGTTACTATACTTTCTCTCTTTAAAATTACATTTTTTTTACGGTTTAAATTACAGTTTTATTTTTTCAATGTACTTTCTCTCTTTAATTTTGTAAGTAATTTTTCAAGTAATTTATCAACTTGTCCCACCATTCTTGATGAAGAGGAAGTTGTTCCTGAATAATGTGTCTGAAAGATTGTTTACTCGCTGATTTTACATTGATCTGTTTAAGTTCTATTATGACTTATTTTTGAGGATGTCAAGACTTTTTTATTGGAGAGCTAGTAACTCTTTTTTTTTTATGTGATTCATTATGTCGTAAAAATAATTTGTTTGTTATTATTAAGTGTGGTCGAAGACATGAATTAGTTTTCTATTGTGTTGTATTTAGAGGATTGTTTGTTTCATAATTCAGTCATATGATAAGAAGATTATTGTTTTCATTTAAAAAAATTCGGGTCTCACAGGTTTCGCGGGTCTACCCGGCCCCATTTCGTTTTCGGGGTGGGGTGGGTCCGAAGATATTTAACCGGGGTGGGGCGGGTAATGGGTCCAAGCTTTCTTCATGGGGCGGGTCTTGGGTTTAGCCATACCCGCCCCATTGACATCTCTAGTACTATTCTATACATATTCTCTTGGAAATTTGCTTTATTTCTCTTTAGCTTTTAAAGGATAATAATGGCCGATTTTTTAAAAGTCATGTTGTGTGTGCGCGCGCTCTTTTTATATATATACAACGTATGCTGCAATAGCCATATTTTTAAAAAAAATTCATTATTATTATTAGTTTTTTTTTTTGGAACTTAGACACGTTTCTTATTTATAAAATAGGACCTGATACCATATACTAAAAATGAGAGTTGAAGCTCGAACTTAATAATTTGAAAGATAGATGACCTAAAATTGGTGAATCAATCAACCATTTTTTTTCCAAAAAATCTTTTATTCGTAAAATATAAAGTAATTTATCTTTCAAAAAAATTTGAAATTTTTTATTTTTATTTTTTTAAAAAAATTATTTATTTAAATATGTGTTGGTTTTATTTTTACTAATAATATGATTAATAAAAAAAGTTAATAATGATAGTTGGAATATGAAATTTCTTGAATTATTTTACTTAAAATTCTTGCATTTTTGCTCTTTTTATTTTTTAAACAATTTTTTTTTACTTTAGATATAGGCTGGTTCGGTTTTCCAAAAATAATAATAATAATAATCAGGCCTGTATGTGTAGATCTCTCAAACTAACTAATTTGAATTCTTACTCCCATTTTTTGTAAGTGGACTAATTTAAAAGAAATCACTTTAAAACGTTGAATCGATCAACCAATTGAAAAATATATCTATTTTAAAATATTAGATAATTTATCTTTCGAATAAATTTGTAATCTTTTAATTGTTTCTAAAAAATTTCCTTTATTTATTTTAATACGTGTTATTTTATTTTATTTTCTTTTTTCAAAATCCATAAAATTTAAATTCATTTTAACAAATGTAACCTAGAGAATTTGTATTATTATTGTAGATGGCAAAACTTATTTAATTATTCTTAAAATATTACAATATGTTTTTTTTATTATTTTAATGTTGTACAACAAGATATTACTTTCTGAAACTGCTCAAAATTTGAAATAAAAATAATAATCAGATCAAGTGATATAAAAAAAAGTGTATTTAAAGGAAAGAAAAAAAAATATTAATAATATTAACTTAAAAAGTTTAAAGTATTTTTTGGAAACCTAAACAAATAGGAATATAGGATAGGATCATATTGTTATTTGTTAGGTCGATTGAGAATATCTTCTCTTTTAATTATTATCTATTAAAGTACGCCAATAACGCAAGAAAAATAGCACAAATCCATAGTTTAGATTTTGACCTTGGACTTTTCTTGGATGTATATTATATATATTACTTTAATAATTTTTGGTTGTTCCTTACTTTTTAATTTGATACAAATTATTGGTACAAAAAAATCTTATGAGACGATCTGACAGATCAATTTCGTAGGTCGAATCTCTTATTTGGATCATCCATTAAAAAGTATCACTTTTTATTGTGAATATCGGTAGGGTTAATCCGTCTCACAGATAAAAATTCGTGAGACCGTCTCACAATAGACTTACTTAATTATTAGATACATATTTCACACTAATACTGCTGATATATTTATATACTTTTGAATTTACAAAAAAAGTTACGATAAAAAATGCTAATATGCATCGTTTTAAATATGTGAAATATTATAAAATTCAACAATAAAGATTTTTACACGTTGATAATCGTGTTTGTATTAGCTATATGTTAGGAAGCATAAAGCAAGAATAACAAGAGAATGGGTCGTGTGAAATCGTGTCTCACTTGTAGACATACCTTTCAAAATTGAGTCTTGGCATAACCGAACTTGGGATGGAGGCAAATTAAGATGTACAATTAAGATAAGTATAGTTACCAATCAGATCACGCAATAATTTTATTTTTATATATTGTTCATCAATCTTGCTCATTTATGTGTCTATCATTGATGTGACAATCGTCCCTGCACACACATATATAATTTTGATATGACGCTCCCAACTGTGTCCACATCTGTGTGTCCACAACTGAGATGTCGCTTACTTGGTGGATGTATAATTTCGATATAGTTCATCACGTCCAATAAATTAACATCATATCAGTGATAGCCACATAAGTGAACATATCAAAATTATATGATAATATATATTTACAAGCCATATATATTATGAGTCTAGTTAATTTTTAATAATGCCGACTTTATCTATGGACAAGTTGAATTCTAAATGGATTTGGATTATAATTATGTCTTATATCGCAATCAAACCAAATTTAGGTGATTATAAATCAAATAACAATTAGATTTGACCATTATTTAGTACGCAAATTGGAAGGAGGCTTTTGACTTTTGACGAAAGCCTTTGCGATGCCGACAATTAAACTTGTCAAATACAATTAGAGAGAAAAAAATTCAAATTGTTCAAAGTTTGACTACTAAAATATTTGTATCTTATGGTCGAGAATTAGAATCCTGAATTGATTATTTGATTTGGTATTATTGAAAGAAAATACCAAATGAGCATAATCACTTCATTAATATTAATGGTCAATAATAATATAATTGAATGATTCATAAACCATAGCAAAGTGAGCTAATGATGTCTTGATTCTTTAATTTTGTAAGCAAGTGCTTACTGGTAATCATCGACATAATCATAGACGTGACTGAGTGTGGAGCATGATGCAATATACTTGTGCATTTTTTTAGTAATTAAATTAAAAAAAATTAAAAAGAAAAAAGAAAATGAAAGCTGGAGGGAATTAAATAAAATTAATATATGTTTTGTTAGATGCAATAATTGTCATGTTATAAGAGTGATTGACATGTGACATTTGTCGCCAATTAATGAATGTCAGAAATTAATGAGTGGTTGGGAGAAAAAGCTATTGGGAGACATCTAACATAGAAAACACATTTCAATTAATGTGAAACGTGTTTCACGTTAATGAATGAACCCTTTAAATAGAGTTCTCTACTCTCATTTCATTATCTCATTCCCGATTCTTTCTCTCATCTCAGTATATTCTTATTTGAGTGTTTTGTTCTATAATATTTGTGAGGTGTTTTGTTCTAATATATTAAAAGAGTGTGTATTCTATCATCAATTTAACCCACAATATTCTCATAAACTTTTTAAACTTGGACGATGTCTTAACTTCGGTTTTTCTAGAAAAAAAGTTGCCACAAGAATAAGGAACGTAGGTTCATAACTTTGAAGCAGACATAAGCTTTACCAATGATAAAAGAGATATTTATGGATCGTAACTCTAGTGGGAGCCAAATGGGAGATATATCAAATTTAAGAATTAAGAATAAAAATATTTAATTCTTTAAATGTGGTCGTAAATGACACTTCAAGAAAGATTCTACCAGTATCGAGAAGAGATCTCAACGAAATGTGGTCAGTACTGAGGCATTGGTGAAATATTAAATAGCGAAGCAGCAGTTGTAGAAGGCATACAAAAATTTTGTGGCACACATATTATGGATTCAGGAACGACACGTCATATGACATCTCAGAAAGAATGGTTCGATCAGTATGAAACAATTTCAGGATGATATGTATTCATAGGAAATGATCATGCATTAGAAATTTTTGGGGTTGATATTATCAAAATAAAAATATTTTGATGGCACTGTTCGCACCATACATGATATATGACATGTGAAGGGGTAATGAATAATATTTTGTCTTTGGGCAATTGGATGATATCGGGTGTAAAACTCGTATTGAGTACATGATCATGAAAATTGTGAAGGTCGCGCTTGTGGTCATGAAAGTGAAAAATGTTGTTGCAAATATGTATGTACTTTTGAGAAAAACGCACAAAGAGACGGAAATAAATGTTACATCGATTGATTCAAGAGAATAATTAACAGTGTTATGACATAGAAAGCTCGAGCATGTCTCAAATGTCATAACGATGGTTGAAAATTCTCTCAGAACGGAAGCTACTCTTAGGGCCTTATGAGAGTGATTCTACTTTTTTGTGAGCATTGTGTTACCAGTAAACAACACAGATTAAAGCTTGACATTTCCACTGTCAAAAGTAAAAGTGCGATGGAGCTGATTTATCATGATATTTGGCAATCACAGCTTGTATCACTTGGAGAAGCGAGATATTTTGTCTCGTTTATTAATAATTCTATAGGAAATGGTGGTGTATCCAATCAATAATAAATCATAAGTTTTCCAGGTCTTCAAAGATTTCAAAGCCTGGGTTGAGTTTGATTCTAAAAAGAAAATCTAAGTGTTTGATAATAGACAATGGAAATAATATACCGATGACGAATTTGATGTATTTTATCAACACGAATACATCAAAAGACAGATCATGATGACTTATACACCTTAACATAATGGAGTGGCGGAGCGGATGAACATGACCTTATTGGATAGAACAAGAGTCATGTTGAGGATTGCGGGTCTAGTCAAGTCATTTTGGACGGAAGCAATCAAGACTATTATTTATATCATCAATCGTTCTGATTCAGCGGCGATTGATGTGAAGACTATGATGGAGATGTGGACTGGGAACCTGTTGATTATTCTCATGTGCATACATTTGGAAGTCGTGTATATGTTTTGTACAATTATCAAGAAAGATCGAAGTTGGATTCAAAATCCAGAAAGTGTATCTTCTTAAGTTATGCTGATTGAGTAAAAAAGGTTTCACTTGTGGGATCATATTGTCCACAAGTTTGTCATCAATGGAGATGTTATATGCGAGAAAGACAAAGTAAATGAAGACAAATGCACATCGAAATTCAGAAACTATAAAAATTCTGGTGAAAAACAAGACAAACGAATATCAAATTTCTTGTTAAACAATACCCGAGAACGAGGAACAAGAGCATGTTAAATATGAGATTTCCAATGTGAGGCAGTCAATTCGAGACAGAAGACCACTAGGTTGGATTTCAGATTATGTCACTAAAAGTAATATTGCATATTGCCTATTAACAGAGAGTGGTGAGTCATCGAGTATCAATGAGGCTACTCAAAGTTCTCATATATTCATGTGGATGATAGCAATGCTGGAAGAATTGGAGGCATTAGACATAAATAAAACTTGAAATCTTGTTACATTACTACAAGAGAGGAAAGTCAATGATGACATATGGGTCTATAAGATCCAGTACAATGACAATAACCAAGTTGAGCATTATCATGCTAGATTGGTGTCAAAATGATATGCTCAGAATGAAGGCAATTACTTCAATGAGATATTTTCTCTTGTGGTTCATCTTACAAAAATTAGAGTAGTGTTGGTATTGTGTATAATGTTTGACCTACATCTAAAACAACTAGTTATGAAAACTACATTTATTCATGGATATTTTGAATAAGAAATCTATATGTTCAAGTCGGAAATTTTTGCGGAAAAAGACAAAGAAAACTTAGTTTGCATGTTGAACAAATCTCTGTACGGTCTAAAACAGGCGCCGGGTGTTGATAAAAGAGATTTGATTCATATATCAGGAGCCTTCGATAAAACATAATGAGTACAGACCATTGTACATATTTAAAGATGTATGATGCTAATTATATCATTTTGCTGTTGTATATGAATATGTTAGTAGCAGGCCCCAACAAATATCAGGTCCAAGAATTGAAGGCAACTTTGGCTAGAGAATTTGATATGAAGGACTTGGGACTAACAAACAAGATTATATGGATGCAAGTTCACCTAGACAGAAGTAACAAAAATATTTGGCTTTTCCAGAATAATTATTTAAAGAAAGTTTTGCAACGCTTCAACATGTAAGATAATAAGCCAATTCCTATCTCTCTTCCTGTTTACTTCAAGTTATCCACTGATATGTGTACTATAAATAAAGGAAAGACGGTGGAGATGTCTCGAGTAGCATATGCATCAGCAATGAGAAGTTTGATGTTTACCATGATCTGTAGAAGACCTGACATTGCCCAAGCTGTGGGAGCAGTTAGTCGGTATATCCTGGACGTGAGCATTGGAGCACTGTTAAGAGGATCCTTAGATACATTAAGGGTACCTCAAATGCTACATTATTTATGGATAGTCAGATTTTACGCTCGGAGGCTATCTCGATTCAGATTATTCAGATGATCCTGATAAGAGAAAATTCACTACTGGTTATGTGTTTACACTTACAGAGAGAGTAGTAAGATGAGTTTCAAAACTGCAAACAGTTCGAGAGTTATCTACAATAGAAGCAGAATATATGACAACCACTCAAACTTGCAATAAGACAATATGTATTAAAAGATTATTGGAGGAAATCGGGCACAAACAAGATAAAGTTTTTTTGTTTTGTGACAATCATATAGTCTTGCACATCGCAAGGAAAATAACCTTTCATTTAATGACTAAACACATTGAAGTTCAATTTCATTTTGTGCGAGAAGTAGTAGAATAATGAAATATGAATATGTAGAAAATTCATACAAAGAACAATGTATCTGATTTTTTGACAAAGTAAACGAATACAGATAAGTTTGAGTGGTGTAGATACTCAAATGGCCTAGAAGAAACATAAAAGACGTGTGAATATTTGATTAATTTTCAATCAAATCTTCAATTGAGAGAAATATCAGTAATTATTAGGTGTTAAAGATTAATGAGTGGTTGGAGGAAAATCTGTTGGGGGAAAGCTGATGAAGAAAACATGTTTCGATTAGTGTGAAACGCTTTTCACAGTTATGAGTTTCATATCCTATCATTCTCGAGTTATTATCTCATCTCAATACATTCTTATTTGAGTGTATTATTCTATAATTTTCGTAAGGTGTTTTATTATCATGTATTAATAGTGTGTGTTATATTTAGAAACAAGTAAATGATTATATACCACAAAATATTATAGTTGAATTCTTTTCATTTTATCCATGATTTTTACCATAATAATTTTTATGTTTAAATCTCGGTGTCCAATTTTATTCTTTATTTTCATATTTATATATCAAGATATTGCACCAGACACCAACAATACTTGAGTTGTATCATGTATAATTATAATATTGAAGCTATGTCATTATAGCTAACTAAAATTCTTGGTAAAACGACAAATATTTGACCGTATCTTATCCATATAATCAAACAAGTATTTGTTTGTGCTAAAAATTGAATTATTTTTATAAATACTGGCGAAAGTTTGAATGCTAAATTATATTGATCTGAATCCCAAAATTCAAACTTTAATCAATATTAGATAAGGTTGAATGCTCCTGTTTTACTTTTAGACTGTTATTTGTCTTCAATTCTTTCTCGACTTCAACGAAATGATTTGGGTAATAGAATTATTTGTAAAGTAGGTGTTAAATCACAGCAAAAATTTTAAAAAGTAGAAATAATGTGATTTAAATACAATCCACAAAATTATTCAAAGGTTTGATTTGAACATGCATTGAAGTGTCAAGTTGTAATATTTCATCAAACCACTTGATCTGATCTACTATTGAAAACGAATTAATTCCCTGTTTTTAATTATTTATAATCTAAATTTCCTCGATTATTTTATATCTACCCTTCTTTATTTTTGTAATTTTTTAAGCATTAGATCTAGACACTTGATTTTCTATTAATCAATGGAGATCAACCTCATATTTTCATGTATAACCAGCTAATATTCTCTGAATACACGTTGCGTGTATTATCAAATAATATTTAATAATATATTATTCATGTAAAATAATGTGATTTATACAATTTTTTTTCTTCTAATACATTGTAGCACGAGCTATAAGTTATTTAACAAATTTCTTCGAAAAAACTACTCGATAATTTCCCCTGTATACACGCATTAATTAGTTTTAATTGTTACGTTAAATACACATAATTTCAATAAACATTAATTTTGATGCGATAGATTTATGGAAAAGAGGAAATTAGGTGGCAACATTAGATGCTTGATTACTGTGGTTGAGTGAAAAATAAATGGGATCGTTTTCCTATAATTATTGTCACATTTCTCCTTTTACCATCTCCACCAAACTCTCCAATTTTACTATTTTTGTGATATTATTGGTAAAATAAATCAACAAGCATGTGCCACAGGCTGTTAAAATATTTATTGTGTTGCACAAATTAAATCCGAACTAACTTTTCGAAAAAAATAATAATCAATTATTGTTTTTTTTACCATATACACTCTTTAAATGAACTCTATATTATAAATAATTATACTTTATTTTTAAGTTTAATTTTAAACTTTGGGCAAATTTATGTGTGTGTAGTATGTATATTTAATTTTGATATGATGTCCACCCACCATGTCCATCAACGAGGTAACACTAACATATTAGATGTAGAATTAGATATGTTTCACTACATTCAATAAACGAGTCACCTCATTGATGTATACGTAAGTATACACGGTTGTGGATAACATATCAGAACTATATATATTGTCAAAATTTTTAATTTAAAAAAGGGTTGCTTAATTGTCTTGATTTGTTTTTAAAAACGTGATGTATCTCCATGCAATATGATACAAATTTGACATTGGTGACAAGATTCATTACAGTGTTGACCGAACCACAATGGTTGTCATTTTAAATTAAATTGAGCAGAAGTTATATTAAATTGTAAAAATATAATGTAAAGTATGTTTCTTGTGAACCGTTATATCTGAGAGACGGGTCAATCCGATCTATATTTAGAATAAAAAATAAGAGATTAAAAATAGTACTTTTCACGACTTTTTTATCTCACAAAATTCATTCGTTAGTCGATTTCATAGGAGTTTTTATATATAATGTATGTATTATAAAAAATCTATTCGATATGTCTATAAAAGACAAGACTTCGTTTTATAAATGAAATTTATATAATTGTAATCCATTTGGGAAAGGTAGATTGGCCCTTTCCTGAATAGACAACATAGAGATTTGAATTAAATATTTCAATAAATTATTATGTTTATATGAATTTTTTTATTATGTGAAATGATATGATATATATTATTATAATAAAAATGATTGTGTAATAAATAGGTGTCCATGATGTACAACTAAATGCAGAGAGAGAAAGTACAATATAGAATAGCGGTAGTAGTTTAAAAGCTTAGCTGTACTGGGCGGGATTTTCGGCGTTTTAATCAGATCCAAACCCGATTCGGTAGTCCATATTCCACAGCCTTATTTCATACTTATCGACCATATCTGCCCCGACCCAAGAACCCCTATTTTTGACCCTGTTACAATCGTGTCGGTTTTTCGTTTTTATATAAGGTTGTAAAGTTTTTTCATGTTTTTTATATACTTACCTAATATAGTTAATCAAAAACTTGATTGCTTCTTTCATTCTTTTGATCAAATGTTCGTTTTTAATTGTGCTTAAATTGTATTTTTCGTACTTTTAACCATGTTACTTATGCTTGTCAACAGTCACATGTAGCTCTCTCAATAGCTCAGTACTCAAACCACTCTGATTCGATCCGGATATGGATCTGGATCCTGATCGGATCCGTTTTCAGGGTCCATGGTGTATTTCTAGCCTTTTTGAATCACGCTTTCTCTCTCTCTACGAACCATCAGTGCCAACCATCAAGCATTCAGTATAGTCACCCAATTCTTTCTCCGCCTACCTAAAATCTCAGTTTTTGACTTTTTTTTCCTTGCAAACCCTTTTCATCTTTATATCCTTCGTCAACTAAAAGATTGTAGGGGGTTGAGAGAGAAGAGGAAGTGCGGTGGAGAGAGAAAATTGAAAAAGAGGTTTTGTTTTTTCAAGCAAATGGAAAAAGAATAGATTTTGAAGAATCAACTCGGAGGTTCTGATTCATTTTTATTCATTTTCAGAAAGTTAAACTCACCAACGAGAGTTCTGTGCTTTTCTTCGACTTATTTTATTTTTAATCTTGAATAAAGTAAATGCATGCTCATTTGTATGGCAAGAATCCCTGAATTCTTGTATGGGATTGGGTGTTTTGCTCTGTGTATGTGTAAATGAATGAGAGGGGGCTTTTTCTTGAAGTTCAATGAAGGTGCAGCAGAAATGGTCGATCGGTGGAGCGGGGTGGCTTTTGTTGTTTTAGTTTTGTTGTTGTCGTTGTTTGGTTGTACATTAGAGCAGCAATTCTTGGTTTCAACGCAAGATAGATTGGCTTTACTTCAGCTGAGATCTTCACTAGGGTTGAGGGCTAAAGAGTGGCCGGTAAAATCCGACCCCTGTACGGTTTGGGTTGGTATTCAGTGCAACAATGGCCGGGTTACAGGCATCAACATTTCGGGGTTCAGGAGAACTCGAAGAGGAAGCCAAAACCCTCAATTCTCGGTGGATGCCCTCCAGAATTTGACCCTTTTGACCTCTTTTAACTCGTCATATTTCTTGCTTCCTGGGTCGATTCCGGGATGGCTGGGCTTGCAGCTTGCCTCACTCCAAGTGCTTGATCTCAGTTCTTGTTCAATTACTGGTGTCATTCCGACCACACTAGGCAATTTGAGTAGATTAGCTGAACTGTATTTATCTGATAACAATCTCACTGGTGTAGTTCCGTCCAGTTTAGGTCAGTTGTCTCGCCTTTCTGTTCTTGATCTTTCGAGAAACATGCTTACAAGTTCGATACCGGAGTCTTTTGCGGTGCTTGGGAACCTTACTTTACTTGATATGTCTGCAAATTTCTTGTCTGGGGTTATTCCTCCGGGTATTGGGACTATGTCTATGTTGCAGTTCTTGAATCTTTCTGGGAACAGTTTTTCGTCTTCAATACCAGCACAACTCGGTGATCTTTCTAGTCTGGTTGAGCTTGATCTCGGATTTAATTCTCTCACAGGGTCGCTTCCTCTGGATTTTAGGGGTTTGAGAAACTTGCGGCGAATGGTAATTGGGAACAATATTCTTTCAGGTTCACTGGCGGAGGATTTATTTCGTCCTTTGGCTCGATTACAGATTCTTGTTTTGAGTCGTAATGGTTTCACCAATGATTTTCCTGCTGCGTTGTGGTCTATCCCTACACTGCAGTTCCTTGATGTGTCTGTGAATAACTTTACTGGTGGGCTGCCAAATGTGACTTCAAGTACAAATTCTAGTGTTTTAGCACTTAACATTTCCCATAATATGTTTTACGGGAATCTGCCTGTTGTATTCAGAAGCTTCAATTTTATCGATGCATCAAGCAACTATTTCCAAGGCACAGTTCCGAGTAATGCTCGTGGCAACACTTCTCTTGGTTTGAATTGCCTCCAGAACGTCACTAATCAGAGAGGTGCATCTGAATGCGCCTCATTTTATTCTGAGAGGGGCTTAGTGTTTGATGATTTTGGATCAACAAATGGCACTGAAACTCCTCCTGCTGAATCCCATGAGAAGAGTCACAGAAAATTAATCATTTTGGCTGCTGTTCTTGGTGGTGTCGGGATAATCTCTCTCCTTGTAATTTTATTTGTGCTGCTGATTTATTGCAAGAGAAGGAGAGACACAATAAACCGACGTGGCATTGGTGTGGGGCCTGTTCCTGCCAGTGGAAGTCCACCACCTCCCGGAACATCATTAAATTTTTCAATTCTTGGTGATTCATTTGCCTATCATCAGATTCTCAAGGCCACTGATGAATTCAGTGACTCAAATCTAATCAAGAATGGTCAGTCTGGTGATCTTTTCCGTGGAATCCTTGAAGGTGGAATCCCGGTAGTCATCAAGAAAGTGGATTTGAATTCAATGGTAAAAAAAGAAGCACACATGTTAGAACTTGAGTTTTTCAACAAAGTATCCCACCCTCGATTCGTACAACTATTAGGGCATTGCTTGGAGAACGAGAACGAGAAGTTTCTTGTTTATAAATTCATGCCAAATGGAGACTTGACCAGTTCTTTGTTCAAGAAAACGAAATCCGACGATGATGGTTTGCAATCACTGGATTGGATAACACGACTCAAAATAGCGATTGGAGCTGCCGAGGGTTTGTGTTTCCTACACCATGAGTGCACCCCACCACTTGTTCACAGGTACCTATTTATTTGTATGCCTTCATGGTTGATTCTGTCGTCTTATCAGAACTCTGAAACTAGAGCTCTTTGCCAGTAGAATGGTCAGTAGACAAACACACGTTAGAACTAACTTTGCTCTTTTCTTACTAGTTTGGGTAAAGAACTAGCAAAAGTACTCCGTTATCATAAATGTTATACTAGTAAATAAGTACAAAATATTTTCTTAGAAAAAATATCAGCGAAATGTAAAATACGAAACATGATACTACGTATGAGTTCGGAGTGACTCACATATGTTGTCTATCTTGAATGGAATGATATCTATGCAATTCTATATCCTCAATCCTCTTCTAATGATGGAATTGGTTTTGTGTTCTTGAAGGGATGTACATGCCAGCAGCATACTACTTGATGATAAATTTGAAGTAAGATTAGGAAGCTTGAGTAAAGTTTGTGCTCAAGAAGGAGATGCTCATCAAAACAGAATCACAAAATTGCTACGGTTGCCACAGTAAGTAATTTTCTTGTAAAGTAAACTGCTTTAAATTTTCTGTTGCTTGACGTTAAAAAAAGAGTGAAGTTCGAGTCTTTGACTGTGGTGGTGTTAATAATAGCTGTCTCGACATACATGTGCATATTTTTTCATGGTTTTCACATATTTTTTTATTTATTACTAGTCATAAGAGTTTTTCACTTATTTTTGTAGTTCTTAATCATAAGATGTTTTTGGTGATTTCAACATATAAAGAATATTATATGATGCAATACTTTTATTTCTGTCTATGAACCTGACTCAATTTGTTTACGGTATATTTTGCAGGTCATTGGACCAAGGTACATCAGCGAGCTCCTGTAACTGTGGTTTTGTTTGTGTCATCATCTTTTTCCTTTCTCTGTATTGTCATTCACTCTTTGATTTCAATGACCAGGTATGCCTTATGCTACGTGTGCCTATGATGTGTACTGTTTTGGGAAAGTTCTGCTTGAGCTCGTAACTGGTAAACTTGACATCAGTTCGTCCCCTGATTCCAACATGAAAGAGTGGTTGGAATCAACCCTACGTTACATCAGTACAAACAACAAAGAACTCGTCACAAATATCGTGGATACATCACTTGTCATAGATGAGGATCTTCTCGAGGAAGTATGGGCAATGGCAATTGTTGCGAGGTCTTGCCTCAATCCAAAGCCTTCTAGACGCCCACCGATGCGTTATATACTCAAGGCTTTGGAAAATCCACTGAAAGTCGTTAGGGAAGAAAATACAGGCTCGGCTAGGCTTAGAACCGTGTCATCCAGAGGGTCGTTCCATGCTACTTTATTCAGCAGCTGGCGGCACAGCTCGTCGGATGTGGCAGTTGGGACTTCTCGAAAAGTTGAACGAGCTGGAAGTTTCAAACACTCGGGGACAATGGGGTCTCAAGGAAGTGGTCAGAATGTTGATGGAAATGGTAATGGTCATTCATCCTCAACCAGGCGACACTCTGTCGAGATTTTCCCAGAACCTCAGAACGAGCATGATGTAGAGAGAAGGAATGATAATTAAAACAGAAGTTCATTATTCTTGATTCTTGGTGGAAATCTTTGATTGCTGGTTTCCTTGTACATTCTTCTTCATCTCTGAGGTATGGGGTTGAAATTTAGTGGCGTGTGTTCCTCCCCGGTTCATTGATGTTCAAGGAAGGGACTTGCTGGATTTCAGAAGGCGAAAACAGGTTCTTTACATGTTTAAGAGACCCATTATTTTCTGGGAGAGAGTTCTAAGAGTGCAGAGGTGGCAAGGGAGTCATTTGTGTTGAAATTTTTTGGCAATTTATTGATATTTTTATATTTGTCCATTGGTGAATTGTAAATTATTACACTGCTATGTCTTTCCGAATTGGAAAAAAAAAGGAACAGACCAATTTGTTGCGAATATATCAATATCTTTACAAAAAAAAATGGTAATAAATAAAAAGAGAGAGGTCCCACCGAGATTTGAACTCGGGTTACTGGATTCAGAGTCCAATGTCCTCACCACTAGACCATGGGACCGTGGTGGCTACATGATTTCGCTAATAATTTAATATATTATAATATATTAAATAAATTTTTTCTACAAAAATTATTTTAAAACAAATTAATTAAGCACTTGAGGTAAACAATTGTTTTGAAACATTTTGACTAAATCTAATATTCTCCAATGTTCCCATGACGCTACGGAAATGATTTTGGGATTAGTCCCCCAATTACTTATAATTTTTAATATTTTCTAAAATTTAAAACAACTTACTTTCTAATTTTATAACCTCTTTTCCATCGAACCCTTTTTTAAAAAGTTTAAAAGCCTTAGAATAATTTAGAAAAAGAGCACATAAACTTAGCCCAATGTATCCAGTTAGTTTGCCTTAGCCAATTTATTTGGAACAGATTTTAAATTGGACAAAACGTAAGACATTGTTACTATTTGGGTACTATAATGTTTGAAATGGAGCCAAAATCCAATAACATCCCATCACACAAAGTTTATGAAATAATCGAATTAATAAAAATCCCAACAAATTGAACCAGTTTTGTCACATAATTGTAATCAAATAAATTGAATATATAATTATCAAACTAAGTTTTAGCAATAACTGAGCTAATGAAGTTGGTTCTAGATGACACAAAAACACTCAGTAGATGTGATAATCAAATATAGATCTGATGGAAGAAATCGAATCGAACTAACAAATAAGTTCACTTCTATCATGTTGTATTTGGATGGATGAATTTGAAATATATAAATTTTGATTATTTTTTTATTGTTAAGAATGAAACAATATATAAAATCTTAAATTCATATTTTAATTATATACACACTAGTTACATAAAATAAAATGTATTGCAAGTGCTTTCATTATTGATTTGATTGAATTTTAAAATCTATCATAATTAACATAAAACACTATATAAATATAAAATTACGTAGTTCTTTTCATATTTCTTTGTTTCTTCCTTTGTTTTGTTCTCATATCATCGAGTTACTTGACTCACTTACACTCTAATGCAGGCTTTCATATGTGAAAAAAAAATAATATTGATTAGGATAGATGAAAACTTTTTTACATTTAATCTCGCATAAATAAGTTAATTTTAGATGGATGAATTTGGATTTTCACTACCTATAAAATATAAAATATGAAATTATTTTATATGTGTAACCTTTTTGTGAACACAAAAACTCTCGTGAGACGGTCTCACGGATCAATTTCGTGGGTCGAATATCTTATTTGGGTCATCCATAAAAAAATATTACTTTTTATGCTAAAAATATTACTTTTTATTGTGAATATCGATATAATTGATGCGCCTCACATAAGACTTACTCTTTTGTAAATTGTGCAAGAAGACCCAAAAATATTCAATCAGCTTCACAAATCAGAAAGGAACAATGTGGTGGTCATTTTAAGCCACAGGTGACATATGATACAAATTACATTGATTACGCAATCCAAGGATTTATTTGCCACGACACTTGGTATTTCCTACTTTGTTGATTATCAAAACAACATATCAATCCATAAAACAATCACTAAGTATTTCAAATGATGGCCAAATGGTTTGCTGCAAAGTGGAATCAAATCGAGCCGCTCGTCGCGAGATGTTCGAACGGATTGAAAAACATGTTTATTATTTGTCTGTGAAAGAGACAAATCAGCACTTGGATGAGATAATTTGATTCGAAATAAGAGATTTAATATGAATAATGGATTTTGAAAAACATAAATTGTTTGTGTATTTGAAATCATTTATAATTATTATCATGTTAAACAGAGATGGATGATACACCCGAAATCATGAATTTGATATGACTCAATCTAATTGAATTATTCGAAAGAAGCTAACCGATCAATCAAAGTTTGAATGTAATTCAATTTTGATTGACTTCGAGTCGAACCATAATAATTTTAAGTGTTTGTCTATTACTAGAAAATTGAAAGTTTATTTTTTAAAATTCCGTCTTTTTAAAAATATAAATTAAATTTTAATTTTAAAAATTTTAAACATCTTAAACTTTGAGTAGGTGTCTTGTGAGACGGTCTCACGAATCTTTACCCGTGAGACGGGTCAACTTTATCGATATTCACAATAAAAAGTAATATTTTTAATATAAAAAGTAATATTTTTTCATGTATGATCCAATTAAGAAATTCGTCTCACAAAATATAATTTATGAAATTGTCTCACACAAGCTTTTACTTTAAAATTTTTTATTGGATTGATATATATTTTTCGGCCTGAATTTGGGGGAGAAAGCCTATTATTTTGAAGTCCTCGATTTTATAAATAAATATGAATCTTCCACTTGACTAACCGTTGCATCCCCACTGGCTCCAAGCTGCCAAAATGCATCACCTTTTCAGTCTACACTGCATTTCCCCCTAGAAAGAGCTTGGAGAGTACGATCTCGCCGTGAAAATGGAAATTTCCGGCGGTATTCTCAACTCCAAAACTCCGATTTTCGGCCAAAAACTGTACGTTATTGTAATCGCCACAATTGTGGTTGTGCTCGCCGTTTTTTCTATAATTTTCGTTTTTCTTAGTCTGAAGTGGAGGTCGAAGCGAAGCAGCATTGGCGTGAAACGCGGCCCGGGGATTTTGCCGCTGGTTTTCCAGGAGATCAGTGAAGTTCAAGCGTCCGATAAAGTTCAAGCAACCGAAGAAGTGGATGAAAATAGCAAGGCGATAGTTCTAGTAGGTGCTGTGGCGAGGATTGTGGAAATTGATTCTGAGAGCAAGAAGAGGAGCTCAGAGAGCAATGAATCGAGTTTGACTCAGTGCGAGTCATCTTCGGCACTGTCGGCCTCTACCGACGATATGGGGAATTCCGCGTGGGGACGGTGGTACAGTTTAAGGGAGCTTCAAATCGCTACGAATCAGTTTTGTGATGAGAACGTTATCGGAGAAGGAGGCTTTGGCATTGTTTATCGAGGTGTCCTTTCGGATGGTTCCGTTGTTGCCGTCAAAAATCTTCTAAACAAGAAGTAAGTCTTGGGTCGGAAATAGACGAAAAAAGGATAAGAATTATACGATCACGCTTTACTCGTCTTTGAATTAAATAGGAAAACACTTTCACAATTATGCATGTTATGCAAGGCTGAGAATCTTGAAGTTTGAGTTGAAACCGAATTCTTGTTGGGTTCCATCATTTTTTTTTATTTTTTTTGTACTTTTTAAAAAATAAGTACATCACAAAAATCACTACTACAGATAAAATTAAAAGTTAATATGGTTATAAATTTCTTCTCGAGAAACTGGAAGGCGTGCTCCGGTATTCACTTGGGCCCTCAGAAATGGAGCCCTCGTTTCTAATTAATCTTTTTTTTTTGTGACAAAGTTATCTATTTTTTAATATTTTGCAAATGGGATATTGTATGTCTATTTGGTGGTTACTCTTTTGCTTACTGGAAAGCAGATCAAAGCATCAGACATCTGGATTCTATTGATTTCACTTTGTAGTCGGTAGGTGACTGAGTTTATCTCTTTTCTATAAAATTACAAAGAATAAAAACGATGATATTTTTTTTTTCTCTTTATATCTTTTATCCGTTCTTGTATATATTCTATTATGGAACGCAAGCTTGATGCCTCCTTTTTTACTTCTGATTATCTATTGTAGCTGTTGCATTATCAGGCTGTCACTTTACTCAATCTTGCTTAGCTCTGTCGTTTTGCCTTTATTTCTACGTTTATATGCTCTTTGCCCGACTTCACTTATTATACTCCTAACTCCTCGTTTTCTCAATTAAGCAAATTATTTGGTTCTATTATATATTAGTTCATTACAGTGATATTCCGCTGTACTCTAGAATGCGTCAAAAAGAGAAAATTCTATTCATGGAACGAACCATTTGGCCACGACTTGTTTGTTATGATTGGTATTGGAAAAGGGTAGGTATAGTGCTAGCCCTCACAATAATTTTTGGATTACAACGAGGATGTTAGTGTGCTAATTGGATCGGTTGATATATCTTTGCATTGGTAAATATATATGAAAACTAGTTCAAAATGCACGAGATTTAGTTCTTTTACATATGTCGGGTAGTTTGAAGCAGTAGCTTTCAGTTTGTCTTCGAACGTGAACACAATCCTTGTCTCGAGTATAGTTTTCACAGAAGTTCATTAGGGAGGACAATTATTATCTATGTCGAAAATTAACCATATTTTAATTTCTCTAGGGATTACTAAATGTGCTCATAAATGAGAATCTTGTGTATGGGGCCATAAAATAACTTCTGTCCATTATTTCAACCAAAGACAGCTCAATGGCTATATGAAAACTTGATTTGAGCTTAATCACAATCTCGATGTGCTGCAAAATGTGCTCCTAAATGAGAATCTTGTGTATGGGGCATAAAATAACTTCTGTCCATTATTTCAACAAAAGACAGTTCAATGACTATATGGAAACTTGATTGGACTTAATCACAATCTTGATGTGCTGCGAAATTCCTACATCCTCGTGAATATGCCTTCATAGAAAATGCAGCAATTTTATGCACGAACTTATGCATTATCAAAAAATAAAACAAACACTTTGCTTACAGAGTGTGAATCAATGTCATATATTATTCTTGTGAATAGGGGCCAAGCAAAGAAGGAGTTTAAGGTGGAAGTTGAAGCAATAGGCAAAGTAAGACACAAAAACCTTGTAGGCTTGATAGGTTATTGTGCAGAAGGCGCTCAAAGGTACCCATAATTAACTTTGATTTATTGTAGATATGACCGTGTTTTCTTGAACTGTAACTGGATCTTTTTATTCTGATTCAGTTTGCTTGTCTATGAGTACGTTGATAATGGCAATTTGGAGCAATGGTTACATGGTGAGGTGGGGCCAGTTAGCACTTTAACATGGGAGATCAGGATGAAAATTGCCATCGGAACAGCCAGGGGGTGAGGCTTACTGTTGTTCAATGTGTATTGACTGATTTTTCAGCATGTCATTTTTGTGTAAAATTTAATCCAAAATTGTTTGGTTTCTTTTGTGTTCTTGAAGCTGATACCAAAACCAACATTGAACAATTGATCTGCAGCGTTTTGCTTTTATTCTTGCTTGCTTGATGTTTTCATTCATTTTTTGTTATGTTTAATCGGTAACATCATCCTGTCTTGGCTTACTTGCAATGAGAAGTAATTATGGCAGTGAAAGAGGTCCTCGAGGTTGTGCTTGGATTGATTCATTTGAAATTAAAATATTGCAAATTCATCATTTAAATCACCAGCTCTTGTCTGGATAACTATGGATTCTTTGGATATTTAAATTCTTATACTATCATTTTACGCTTGTGTCTTAACCATTCTAATGGATTTTAAATACTTTCACGAAATTTAAATCCACTGAGCTAAGCGCAAACTGAGGCAACTTCAAAGCCATCAAATACCTTCTCAAGATCCAAGATCAAGTTTCATTTTGTGAATCTCCGCATGTCTCTCTACTTCTACCCCTGTCAGTACTTGTTCATTTTTTCCAGACTTGCGTACTTGCATGAAGGATTAGAGCCCAAAGTTGTCCATCGAGATGTGAAATCCAGCAATATTCTTTTAGATAAGAAATGGAATCCTAAAATATCGGATTTCGGACTTGCAAAGCTGTTGGGATCTGAGAAAAGCTATGTTACAACAAGAGTGATGGGAACATTTGGGTATATTCTATTCTGACCTTTGTTGAATGATTTTACGTTAAGTAACCCAGCTGAAAATACTATGAACATTTCGTTGAATGATTTTAGGTTAAGTAACCCAGCTGAAAATACTATGAACATTTCTCACAAGTTTGATTTGCTTATTTACTAGATACGTCTCACCCGAGTATGCAAGTACTGGCATGCTTAATGAAGGAAATGATGTATACAGTTATGGAGTTCTACTCATGGAAATTATCACTGGAAGGATCCCCGTAGACTATTCGAAACCACCTGGAGAGGTTGAAAATGTGTTCTCTGAAATCGGACTACATGTTAACCTTACCGGATGTCTTACATATCTCAAAAATATTTTGATGTTTAATTTTAATTAGAGCTCTCTTTCCTAATTTCAGGTGAATTTGATTGATTGGGTAAAAGGAATGATAACAAGTCGTCGTGGTGAAGAGTTGGTTGACCCCTTGATTGATGTTCATCCTCCCTCGAGAGTTTTGAAGAGAATGTTACTGGTTTGCCTTCGTTGTGTTGATTTGGACGCCGACAAACGCCCAAAGATGGGACAGATTGTACACATGCTTGAAGCAGATGAATTTCCTTACCATGTGGTGAGCTTCGACTCTCTGATTGCTGTACTTATTAAATAAGCTCTAGTGATAGTTCTTGTGATCCTGGTTAGTAATCAGTATTCTCATAATAGTATAAACGAATTGTGTTCGAAATAACAACCAATATTTGACTGGTTAGATGTAACAATCAAGGTTGCCTCAATTGTTGGAATCATAACTAGTTCTTTTCACATGTGCAGGAACGCTAATTTTACCGCTCTTGAATATCTTAGAGAGCTTTAATATTTGACAAGAGATAGCGATACACTCTGGTTTTATGTATGGGAGCCCGTTCTCTTTTAATCCTGTAGTTGTTCTGTGTTCCATAGCTTCCAAATATTTGGATGTAGTAATATGAAGGTGCTGTTCCCTTAACTGGCTTTTGTTGATGTACTTAATTTATTTGATTGCTAAATAATGAAAGTCAGCAATACTTGAGCCAGAATCGCCATCTTAAACCCCTTTTAGTCCCCACTATATGATGACCTGTGCATTCCTGAATTTGCATTGTTTTGAACTGGAATTCAGGCATGGGATTTTTTTAATATCATGCGAACTTCTTAAACTTGTATTTTTCTTACATCTTATAGAGTCCTCGACCCACTGGTTGAACACCTACCCTGCGAGCACAGACAACTGGTGGAAATAGGATTCGATTACCATAAAAATGTTCATTTGGGATGGAAGAAAGACAAAGGCGAAGAATTAGGACTTGTGATTGGCGCAGTTTCCATTGTGTTGGCAAGTTTTCATGTCAGTCCAGCCCTTTCTAAAACATTATTATGTATTGAATTTTTTACATGTAGCTATGATTATGATTTATGAGCTTGTAAATAACATTTGGTTCCAAATTTTATGTTTGTTGGGATAATATTTTCGTCTGAGATTACGTATGTACATGTGACCTTTGGTTGAAATGCATATATCAGTCTAGTGTCCAGTTTCCCATTTTCTTGAGAAAACGACATATTTCTTGGTTTATCGTTTGTCCGATTGATATGACGAAACATGAAGAATATATGTTAAAAATTTTTCTCTATGTTTATCTCATATTTTCATATATTATAATTTTATAACATGTATAATACTTTAGTTTCGTCAAACTAAAATTTTCACAATTTAATTTAAGCTTCTCTACCACGTAATATGGTTATTTAAACCAAAAATAAATATTTATCCCTCAAAATATGTCATTCATGTTCTAGCTAAAGTTTATAAACTAATCAAACCAAATATTATAAAGTATATAAATTACTTTGACAAGCCCTTCCTCGACATTCCATTGTCGTCCAGCGGTTAGGATATCTGGCTTTCACCCAGGAGACCCGGGTTCGATTCCCGGCAATGGAACTTTTTTTTTTCTTTTTTCTTCTCTAATATCCTTTTAGCCATTTGAATTTCTATCCTATAATCTATTATTATTTATTAGGGTTCAAAATGGTGCACAAACTATAAATCATTAAACAATAAAGAAGTCGTTGCAGAAATGAAGTGTGAAAAATGTGCATTTGTTTTTAATATTCGAGATGCATTCTTGTCGATTATGCTGTCAACAATAAAAACAGAAACTGGAAATATTTTTTGCTAAAACTTAAACAATATCTTATATTTTCTGAAAGTATACATATGTATAGTTCCTATTCTTAAACATTTAGGTGTATTAATTAGTTCCATTTTGTACGGCCGACCCATTCAAAACATAAAACGGTTATGAGCCAAAGTTCCTTGAAAGGAATAAAAGAATACAACATACACAATCGATAAATATGTTTGATATAGCGTTGGGCCGTCGTCTTCATACCCTGCTGAAACGGAAGACTCTTTGACTCTTTAGCCTCGGCAAGAACAAAGAAGTTGTAATTTCTGGTGGAAAGTGCTGACCTCGTGGGGTGGCATACCAGAGCCATGCTCCCCATGGCCAATTCCCAGCCTACGTTTGGCATTCGTCCGACTAATTCTCATCCATCTACATGAAGGAAAGATCGAGAAAGTCTTTTTGTGGAGGTTGAGAATATGATAAGCCTCCTTGACCCCACCCTCTCTCCACTCGTTTCAAAGTTTTCATAGCTATTGAACTCCCATCATCTCTGAAAAATCGAGTCATTAGATATCACAAGATATTCATGTGGCAGAAAACAATTCCAGCCATAGCATTTCAGATGGCCAATTCAGTGCATAAATATAAAAGAATAGCATAAATATAAGAAAACTTTGTGAAGCCATTGGAAAAATTCACACCTGTGTAGAATATTTCGCCAATCTCTCTCGCCATCTTTACGTCGTATCTTATTTTTAGAGTGCTTATCATTTCTATGCACCTCATTTTCCATCTCATCTTTTGAATCCATCGCCAGCATTTGCTCGGTCAACTTATTGGCCTGACGCTTACTTCCACTCTTAATCAGATGATCAATCACTGGCATGAATGATGCAGGATCAAATCTACATCCTTTCTGCACCATTTTGTTAAGAATATCAATGGCACATTCTAAATTCCCATCTATGCATAATGTTTCCATCAATGCCTTGCACTGGAAACTGCTCAAATCAAGACACCTCCCAACTGCAGTTTCAATTAATTTTCTAGCTTCCAAGACTTCCTCTCCAGCGAGCAGCTCATTGAACATTAGGCTATAAAGAATCGTCACGTGACCGTATAAACTGATGGCTATTTCAAATGCCTCCTGTGCTGGTCTGAACTCACCGGCTCTGCAGAATGTTTTAATTAACATCTTAAAGGAATATATGTTAGGTGTTACCTCCTTCTGCAGCATGTCATCTAAAAGAGTTGCAGTTTCTTCACTTTTTCCTCCTTCAGATAGACAATTAAGAACAAGGTTGTAGGTGTAAACATTAGGATTAATGCCTTTTTCTATCATCTCATCCATTAGCCCAAATATTTCAAATATTTGGTTCTTACTACCCAATCCCATAATCAAGGCATTGTAAGTTTGTAAGCTTTTGTCACAACCCTTTCTCTCCATGTCTTTAAGAACCTGAAATGCAGATGATAGTTTCCCTCTCTTGCACAGGTTATATACAAAAATATTATAGATGATTGAATCCGGGTACAAGTTTTTACCCAACATCTCAACGAACTTCTTTTTAGCTTCACCAAGCCGTCCATCCTTGCATAAACCATTTATGATAGTCGAATAACTGATCAAGTCAGGTGAGCATTTCTTCCTATTTTCATCCACTAGGCCAATGTACAAGTTCCCCAAAGCACCAAGAGCAGCACTTCCATGATTCCACATTTCACTCACAATTTCAACTGCCTTATCAACCTTCCCACTTTTGCACAAACCATCAATGACAATATTACAGGTCACAGTATCCAGTACATCACCTCTTTCGTTCATCTTTTGCAATAACCTCTCGGCTTCTGCTGTTTTACCTTCTTCCCATAGGCTGTGCAACAGTATATTGCAAGTATAAGTATTTGGAAAACATCCATCCTTAATCATATCTTGAAGAACTTTATTAGCCTCAAATGTCTTCCTCTTTTTACAATACCCTTGGAGCAGTGCACTATAAGTGACTGTATCAGGGTAAACTCCCCGAGTTAGCATCAAACACATAAGGGCTCTTGCGTCAGCAAGCATGCCATGTTCACAAAATCCATTAATCATGATATTATAAGAATACAAATTAGGCTCTAGACCATCGTCCTCCATTTCTCGCATAACTTTATGAGCCTCCAAGAGTTTCCCATTTCTCAACAAACCCAACAGCCATGTGTTATAGCTCTCAGAATTTGAGAAAATACCATCCTTTTTCATGGACTCAACTAAAGTATTTGCTTCTTCCAACATCCCCTCCCTGAATAAACTCTCCAACATCAAGTTATGAGTCAAAACATTAGGTCTTGGCAGTTCAAATGTTTCATCTATTTGCATGTCCCGAAAAATCCTTGAGGCTTCCAAAACCTTCCCGGCCTTACAAAGGGCAGAGATTCTAATGTTAAAAGTCACAACATTTGGAGCAATATCATCTTCCTTCATCTTCTCCATCAACATTTCAACCTCATCGTTCTTATCTTCATTACAAAAGCTCGCAATTAACGTATTGTAAATCACAACATTAGGCAAGATACCCATTTTCTTCATCAAAACCAGAAGATCCAACCCTTTATACGGTTGCCCGAGTCTACAATACCCACGCACCATAATCCCAAAACTGAACTCATTAGGTTCACAACCTTTTTCCGGCATTCTATCAAACAACTCACGGGCATCTTCCAAACGACCTGAATCACACAACCCAGAAATCAGAAGATTGAAAGTGTAAGCTTCCGGCTTTACTTTGGAAAAAATCAAATCTTTGTAGAGCCACGATACATAATCCGAACAACAGTGTTGAAGAGAAGTTCTAATGAGCAAATTGTACAAGAATATCGAAGGCGGGTAGTCAAGGAAATGGGTTCGAATAGATTGAAAAAAATGCATAGCCTTGTCAATATGATCGGACTTGGCCAACACATTAACCAAGTAATACAAAACACGTCGCGGGACTCTATCAAAACGAAGAATACGTTGGTGCAGAGCTTCGATTTCAGAGAACATTTTGGCGCGGATGAGAATGGGGGTAATGACAGGGAGGGAACGTTGGAAAGAAGAAAGATTATTCACGTTGTGATTAACGAGAGTACGCTTAAAAAGTAGCCATGCAAATCTGGGGCTGTCGGAGTTTTTTACCAGAGATTCCGCCAGCAGTTTTGCTTGCTCCATTTCAAGGCAGACGCGGTAAGGAATTCTATTTCCTAAAACACCGGCTAATTACAGAGCAGACACTGAAGAACTAAAGTACCACGCTCCCCTTGAATTTTGTTTTCTCATAATTCCCTCCATTTCCAGATTCCACTTGACAATCCATTCAATCGCATCGCTATTCCACAGCTAACAGTTGGTATCTGGAACGACTGTATCACACAAACATGTGATTTTGGTTTGACTTTAATATTTTAACTTGCGAAACCATCCAAATCTTTCTTGTAATAATTGCATTTCTTATATTGATTCTGATAAAAATTTCATTGGAAAAGAAAGTTGTTACATAATCATGAATGATATGTAAAACTGGAAGCAAGTTGATTTGTGAGACTCAAGATTTTTTTAATACTACATGTCGAAGAGCATTGTCGCAAATTAATTCTAAAATATCAACAGAGGTCAAAGAGTTTATTATGGGCATATATAATTTATTGTTGAGTCTGTTTCTTCACGGAATAATGTATAACAGAATTCCTTCCTGGTGACAAATGAATTATAAAATATATCATACGTACAATATATATAGTATTATATTATGTACAATACTTTTAATTAAATATATTCACTAATTAATTTATACATATTTCCGGTGCATAATGTATTATATTAAATAAACTAAAATTTTGAATAAATTATAATTATATTACCAAGCACCAATACAAAATATAAGATCAAATATGTTTAATTAAAAAAATTAAATACTCAAACCAGTGTTGAGTTATACACATAAAATGTATAAAATTTATAAGAAGAAACGAAACAAAGTAGGACATAATCAAAATTGGATTTTTCTATGAGGTGAAAGAAAGAGTTGCTAAAAAAAAAAGAGACGAAGAATGAAGGAAGAAAGAAATGCTCCTAGTAGATAGGTGGGAGACGGGAGACAAAAGAGGTCAAAATAAAAAAAAAAGGGATATTAGAGTAATCATGCTAGTTTTGCGGCAAGCAACAAAGATAATCAAAGCAGGAACTTTTGTTTAGTTTATTCTTTAGTGTCGTCAAATTTCAAATGTCACTCATCCTCGATAATAAATAATGATGTACTCAATAGAAATCTAAGAAAATAAAATAGAATTATTTGCCATAAAAGAGAAATAAAATCCGTTCGACATCAATAACGCAATCCAATTTGCCAAGTTCATGATCTATCGAGTACCCGTAACACATCAAGCACAATTTTTTTTTCTTAATTTCAGAAGAATGTGATTAAATAAAAATTATATGAAACCTATAATCACTTCGTGTGCTGGCAGATAATCCGCCAAGGGTAAAGCTGGAAGTAAATCTAGACCGCAAAATTATGTGATCAAACCATAAAACCCTCAACTACAAGGTTACTGAAGCCAAATCTTGACCAACAAACACAGGACGGGGTCGGTTGGGTTATCCACTGGCAACAATTTCATGTATAGCATCGCTGACAATTTCGTTGTCGGATCTCACCGCCAACTTCATCGCGACCTCTTTTGCCCCATCAATTCCAAAAGACAATCGGACAAGCACCTTCACATTACCGATGTATACACCTGATAATAAACATGCATGCGATCTTGAGTTGCTAGGAACGGTCTCTGTTCCCTGTAGCAACAAATGAAAGAAAATGCATTCAGTTTCTTAGCAGAAAAAGACGTTATTTGGCTGGGGTAGTGTTCATGATTAGTGAACTTCCCTTGCACATCCAAATTTTTCAACAGGAATTCCATTACACAGTGTCAGTAACACAATATTGGACTGTATCTTCGATACTTATGATTTTTGGAGGTCAAGAGTGACCAAAGCTATGTAATATACCGTTTTTTCTATATGCAGATGATGCGACTTATGTCAGCCTTCAAAATCTGCTAGTGATAATAGGAATTTCGTTGAATTAATCCTAGTCGCTACGAGAATAAAAAAATCACATCAGATAAAGTTACCAACCTCGCAGGGCTGCATGCCAAGAAGATTGATGACAGCATTAACAGCTTCAGCCAGGCTTTCCCTAGGCCCAAGACCGTATTCATCTACACGCTCAAAATCAGGCCCGAGGGTTTCCCAGGCATTTTTGAAGTTGGAGACCCCAACTTTAAGAATATAATCCGCAGCAACAACTTCAAAATCCTCTAGTTGGTATTCATCTTCTACACCATCATCTTCAGCCTCACCAGTTGCGAGATCGACCTAACAAGTAATAGAAGAATCACTACAATCATATGTTTACAAAGGGCATGTTCCCCACCTCGAGGGTCACAAAAGGCACGATGATTCAAAGAATTGTACTAGAAGTGCACATTTTTTATGTACTCAAAACTATCATCCGCAAGGTCTGAGATAAAAAGCATTTGAGTGTACATATTATTGGTGGACGTAAAATTTCCAACTGATGATGTAATTTTTTTTCAAGACAAAGTAATAAACAGCATTTCAAGCAGTAAACAATTCATCCACAGAAGAACATTTTTCTCGTCATACCACAAGTCCACCTGAATGTAACTGGTAGTGCATGTCAAGAATATAAGACTGTTGAAATGCAAATATCACGTCAAAGTTGAACCAGGTTACGGAACAAAAGTACCTCTTTGACAATAAATCTCAACGAGTTTGAAAACTTTCCAACAGCAGGTACACCTTCAGGTTTCTCAAATGCCACAAATGTCGGCGCTGGTGTATCATATGGTAGAGATCTTAAAGGCTTGGATCCTACTTCTGAAAACTCCTCGGCTTCAGAAGCATCAACAAGCACAGTCACCTAGCACGAGAAGAAACATCAAGAATTCTGAATCGGATGCCCAAAAGAAACAAATATTTGTGAAAATATGGTCCATACGTTTTCAAGTAGCTGTTCAGGTATTGTATTTGTGCAGTTGTACTGGAATACCACGTGGCGGTCAAATATGTGCTTGACAACATTAACTGCATACTCAGTTTCAGCTTCTGTAAGCTCCACTGGTGCTGATGACTGACCATGGTATATAAAAATTTATTGAGAGCTCAAGTGGTCAGAAATTATGGAAATCAATCAAAAACAATACAGCAAGTTCAAATACATCGAAACACAAACCTTGAAAAGATTTCCAAAATTTCTAAATTCAGGGATGGAAGAGAGGAGCTTCTCAAAAGCATCGACCGTAGAGGAAAGGGTGGCAGGAGGTGCACCCAAGCCAGCAGGCTTTTTGCCTGGGGCTTTCTTTTCTGCAAGAGGCTGAGATTTAACCTCTTTCGGTACAGACTGGATATCGAAGGGCTCCTCGGTGGGATCCTGTATCTGTTCCAAATGAACAAATGAGTGGCCTCTAGCATACAATAAGTAAAACAAATCCAGAAGGCATAACAGCAGAACAAGCACCGATTTAAGTATCGAAACTTACATAGTTTTTCAAACTTGTCTCCAAGTTGGTCAGGGGTACCTCAAGGGAGCCAAATAAAAATTCCTTCACGTCCTTGGCAGTTTCCGTAACCGAACCATCACCAAGGGTACTCAAGTACAGAGTAGCTCTATCACGAACCTATAAGATGACAGCAAAACTTGAGCATAGCTTCAGAAAGCAGACTAACATATGAAACAGCAAATGTGCAGTAAGCACCAACTATGTTGAACTGTCTACAACATCGGAGGGTGACCACTAAGATTTTCTTTCGGCTACATTTCTCATCATTTTTTCGATCACTAAAAGCATGACCTAAATAGTCTTCCATTATCTGAATCAGCAACCAGGACACATAGACGAGCATAATCACACCAAAGGGTAAATGAGTGCCATACTCAAGCACAACCAAAATTTGAAGTAAAGAAAGAAAAAATACGAACTAAAAGGTGAGGAGAACATTGGAGTGAGCTCAATAAAGAAGGTACGCCATCCAATTGGCCAGCATCCAGCAGCAAACAGATTTTCAATATTCAGATTACTGATGACAATAAAACTGCAAACTGTTGTTCTACCAGAACATTCCCATTTGAATGCAGAAAATAGTTTATACTACAATCAGCACATAAAATTAGAAACCTCAACTTAAATAGATGATCTCAATATTAATGTATCATGAAATACTGAATATTGATTGAAGAATGAAACAAAACTAGTTACAAGTTTCATATGGACATAAAACTAACCTCATCATCGTTGTCAAATAGGCAACGCTTCAACAAAACAAATATTCGGGGCTGTAGCAAGAATAAATGGTTTTTTGCAGTTAATCGCTCTAGATTCTTAACAACAATATTAAAGGAGATAGACAATTTCGAGTTTAGACTTACTTTCAAGGAGTCAACCATGGCACCAAATTTTGCCAATGTGCTAACAGCACTGGCACGGACAGTTGCATTCTCAAGTATCACTCTGTTGTAAATATAGCGAATATATTTACCTGGATCAGAAGTTTTGGGTCCCTCATTCCCAAGAAAGTGAAGTATCTAATTGAACATCAAACAATAAAAAATCAACTGAGAGTTTATCCAAATAAGATGACCGCGAAGAAGGGATGAATCGATATCCTAAGAAGATAAATTCAACCTGGGTGGAAAGATAAGTGAATTCACAGTCCTCAATGAACTCACACAAGTGCAGTAGTCCACTTTCTTTGGCATCTGGAATATCTCTTATCAAAATCACAATTGAATCAACAATTGCCTTTTTGTACTCGAATCCACCCTCTTCTCTCAAAATGTTGCTCAAGAAATTCATCCTAAGTAAATCCAGATGATTAACATAATTAGTGAAATTTGTATTCAAACAATATGAAGAAAGAAAACATTCCGAGAAGACAAGGAACTTGTAAATTTATTAATCACATTTTCCAGGGAAACTCTATAATCACTCACAATGATCTGTACTTGAGGGGGAACTTCAGACACAGGGATCGAATAGCATCTACCACAACAATCTTGAATTCATCAGCAATATCAGACATAAAGGTGGTGATCTGCTTCATCAAGCGTTCAACGCTAGATTCATTGCCTGTTTTCAGTAGAGTGGTGATGGCAAGTGTTGCTATACTTCTGTTCTGGTCTGAAATCAAACTTTCCATGTCAATGTTACAATTTGTCACAGCCATAGGATGTGTCATTGCCACCTGTAGTAGTTTGAAGCTTATATTAGATGAAAACTAGTTAATTCCTTCCTTAAGAAGACAGGCAGTGTGCATCCAATATGGAGAATATAGAGGTGAAATCGAAAGGAAAGAATGGCGGGTCATCATCAACTCATGCATAACTGAGAAAATCAATTACTGGTGTAAAGATAACATATGATAATCCTCATGTAGATACAAACCTTGTTCAAAGTTCGTACAGCAGCAAACCTAAGCACAGGCTTAGAAGAACTTAAGAAGAGCTGTAAAACAGTTATGGCAGGAGTCAACTCTCGGGTAGTCACATTGCTCAATTCTGTAATTGCCCTAGCTGCCTCAAGGATAACCATTTCAGCTTTGTGACGAAGACAGCCCTCAAGATAGTCATAAAACGGGCGGTCTCCTGTTTGAGTGTTTACAGCTGTCTCTCTGATGACCTACATATATCAATGAAGCAAATGCTCACCTAATACTGAAACGAAAGTCAAATGAAACCAAGAAAACAAGGCAATTAAGAACGATATCACGAAAAAAACACCTGAGTAGTATAACGAATTAGAAGACACTGAGCTAAAGGAGAACGAACAGTCCCCTTGGTCAAACTGGTAACCAACTTGCTGACAGCCAGTCGGTCATTTTGTCGAATCTGCAACTCAATAACAGACATGTCAATCCACTTGAATCACATTGAGACTGCTTCCACATTGAAAATACTCCACAAAACAATGACCCCACGAACCAAGAAAAATTTGCCAGTTGAATAATTGCCGTGCAAGATTATTCACTCTTATAAATTGATAAACATATAAAAAAAACCAACAATTTTTTTGGGCGACATATTAAAAAAACCAACAATTTTTTTGGGCGACCATGCAAAAGAATAACTGAGTTTAATATTTTTTCCCCTTTTCATGGGCAGTGAAAAAGGAACAACAAGAATTAATCTGACATGATTCATGCTTCTGAGACAGATTAACATTTGAATGCTATGCCCATCAATACAGTCAGAAGGCGAAACATTAGAAGAGAATTTGATTTACTCATGATTAAATCAGGAAATGAAGCCAAACAAACTGCTAAGCAAAATTTTACATGGGACCAGTATACAGAACCACAATACTTAAAAATTCAAATTTTAGCTCCCAGCTCAAAATCCGTATTGTTGAAAAGTACTTCTGTAAATTTTTCTAATTATAAGAACTGGAATAGTATCACTGTCCCGCAACATGGTCCAGGCAAAACAAAAGGTTCATACGGTGATAGAACTATCAAACAGATGCAATGAACGACAAAACAAGTACGAACGACAAAACAAGTACCTGGTGGAGTAAAGTGAGTGCATGGAATTGCACAAGTGCAGCTCGTGATTGAACAGCTTCTTGCACTTCATTACTCCATCTTTTCACTATCTCTGGGGTTGTCTGTTATAAATATTTTAAATAATTTAAACGCTGAAATCTTCATTTATGATAGATTGATATGATTCCCCAAACATCATCTTGTACCTGTAACAAATGAATACCACTTGCAAGAGCAGCACTGGCAACCACAGGATTTTTATCAACAATAGCCTGCTTTATGTATCTTTCAATTTGCGTCAGAAGCGTTCCATCAGTGATTCGACATAAGACACGGATAGCATTTGCTCGATACATATCAGTTCGGCTATTCATATCCTTCATTAGGGAGCTTGTGACGATGATAACCTTTGATCATAAAAAATCCAAGTTCATTCCTCCCACGTCGAAAGTATGAATTGATCTAAAAAAATCAAATATATAAAAAAAGAAAGTAAAGGGAAGGTGACAAATGCACATGATCTACCTCATCTGCAGAGGGTGAAATCTCCTTTATCATAAGATATACCATTCTTCTCAAGCCATTATCTTTAGACTGAAACAGCTTTGTTACTGCGAAAAATACTTCTGTAGCTTCAACCTACAAATCAAATTAATTAGTGCAACATCCGTCAGAATTCACTTTGAGTATTCTCAGTGAAATTAAATATCAAATAAACGTCATAAAAACTATGTAACAATGAACATTTAAAATACAACAGAGCACCTTTGCTACGCCACAAAGAAATAAATTTAAAGCTTCGAAAACATTGAAGCCCATGCATAAATTAATTGATTTTGTTGACCCTCGTGTTTATTGAGATTTGATATTTCGAGTATGCTATGTTACGCAAATTTTGGTTTGATATAGCCAGATCATGCATTGCATTTATCTTGCTTCCCTTACAGTTACTTGTCGTTTTTACAATGACCATTTTATATTGGTTTGAATTCACATCTCAGGAGGCTATTACTTTCTTTTTATGTGGACTATAACAAGGAAGATGAGGAATTTGGTTCCAGGAGAGGGATCATCTGGAGGCGGTCGCCAATGAGAAATTTGGTTCCAGGAGAGGGATCATCTGGAGGCGGCCGCCAATGAGATCATGTGAGAATCTCAGGTTGTTTTCTAGACATGCATTTACATTTCTTTCAGCACAAAGCTCATGTCCTAGTACTATTTTGTTTATAACAGGCTCGTCTTGAGGAATATATCTATTACCGTATATGGTATGTATTTTGAAATGGGCTAATCTAACTAGTATGATGGTTCTTTCGGAGTAATTCCTATATTCTACTACTATTATTTTTAGCAGTTGAAACTGACCATCAAATTTTTGGGTCCAAAGAAAAGAAAATATTAAACTAGAATTTGCTAATGCAAATTAAATTTCAATCCAATTGCAAGCTAAATATGGAAAGGACCTAGGGCCCCACATTATATGCCTGTGCGGTAGAGAGAGAGAGAGAGAGAGAGATAGGTTCTCACCTTTGTGAATGTCTCACCTTGATTGAGAAGATATAGAAGCTTCGTGATCACCTGAAAAGTCAAAAAAAGTTCAAGGAACTAATTATTTACAAAAGACATACAATAGTAAATCCAAATCACAAATTCTGTGTCAAACTTTAAGTTTAAATGATAAAATCATTGGCTGGGTTTTCAAGGAAAATATAGAGTACAACTCATGCAATCATATACACAGAGACATTTTTTTTATGCTTTAGGCATTCCAAATAACTCTTTTTCATAATAATTCGCTAAATTTAAAATATTTACATAACTACGTTACACATGCCTGAATGTACAACAAATAAGAACTATATTCAAAGCTTTGCCCTTTCCTTTTCATCAACAAATTCCTAGAGCATACAAAGTGTTGAATAAATTGATATTAAAACAATTAAGAGTACAGAGTACCTGTGAACATCTCCTAGCATCCAGCTGAGGGTCGTTGAAAACCCTAGCTTCCTGTAATACTGCACCCTTCTCAATCCCCAAAAAGGGAGAGTACTCCACTGAGGGCATAAAAGTTTCAATATTACAACATGAATCAGGCTAACAGGTTAACAAACATTTCATATCGCATAAACCTCAATAAAAATCATCTCCTCTATTTTAAATGATCCAACCGAATCAATGATATAATGCTACAATTGCTTCATGTTTATCATCCGATTTGACCATCAGTTAACATTAGGAGTGCGCGAACCTAATCTAATATAAGTTCCTTCTCCAAAAGACTAGTACTTAAACAAAATCACGCGAAATCCAGCCTTTACCACGGGCCTAAAAGATCCGTAACTGAAAATCGAATCCCACATACTAATGGATTACTCGATGTAATTCTCTAGTGTTCTAATCAGTCCTACATCATTCACCCCGCAATCTCCAATCTCCACATAACCGCAGATCTGAAATCGACTTTAAATCAGGTGAAGATAAATGAGAACTGAAATTGTAATCCAATCATTAGAAATTTCACCGTTGAAAACGAAATTAAGAACACATATCCAAATCGAAATTCTGAAATGCACCTTCGTCGTCGCGATCATCGTCTTTCTTAACTATTGGCTGCGCCATTGTACTGAGATCTTTGCGTTTTCAAGCGAAAAAACTTGGATAGAATTGATTGCTGTGTTAGCTGCTATTACATATACGGATGTTAGGGAGGGCAGTTCTTCTGATCTGAAAACGGAGTTATTTCATGTTTTATCATAGGATGCGAGGACGAGTGGAGAAGGGAGAGCATATCCGACGGTATGCATTGAGCAAAACATGTGGGATCTTATTTCGCTCAACGTAGACCGTCAGATCTGATTTACCGAGTTGAGTGAGCTGTCCCCTTCGAAGAGAGAAGGGTAAAATGTGGTGTAATGGAATTATTATTATATTTAAATAAAAATGATGAAATTATATTTTTTTTCTATATTATAATTATATGTTAATCTAAAATTTTAATATGTTGATACTTTAAATTTTTTGAACATGAATATTATTTTATAATGGATTGTGCGATAATTATATGTTAATATAAAATTTTGGCTGCACGTTGAAAGGAGAAATATTTCGTAACAAATTGAGTACGCTACCCACACAAGTGGAATTTGGATCGATAGCCACATTTGGCACATCAAAATTTCAATAAAAAGTTCAACAATGCAATTGATTATTAATACAAAGTTTCTACATGGGATATAAATAGAACTTGTTAACAATTTGGACAAAAATTCATAGAACCCATGAGAAAAATATGTGAATAATTTTTCTCATGGGGATTATATGTCAAATAACTTAGATATCAAGGTCATGTGCTACAATATTGTAGCTGCAATTGTGTGAGAGAATTTCACATGTAACTAATCATCCAGAGGCATCGCGAGGGCCGGAAACAGACTTTTAAGTTTCTGCACCATGGACAAAAAGTTTTTAGCAGAAATTCTAACATATAAACACAGATATTTAAGACACAAACTACGACAAACCACATTTCCATTAGAGAGGTCGTGTTGACCACAAAGTTAATGTAATACAACTAGTTTCAAGTCCCCTTCAATTTCTTTGAACTAATTTTAAAATGCAAAGGGTATGTGCTTCCGTCCATTCAAATCATCTTTCTTCAGTTGCCTTACATTGCTTCAGCATGCGTGAAAAATAATATTGATATAAAAAGTGTACAGTACTAGATGCTGTGTGTTCAGCCACAGCAGATGATCCAAATCTGATATAATGATAGATAGAGGCGATATAATGATAGGTAGAGGCTTTGCTCTATTAATATCAAGAAACCGTAGCCATACATGAAGCCCCATTATTTGGTTAGGACATGAAGATTCAAAGTTTAAGTCAAAATCTCAGCATCGTAGCTTTAAATTATACTTCATTTCAACAGTACAAAATACAAGTTGCAATATATAGAACACAAACCATAGCAACAAAACACAGAGCAAGTGTTCATATATATATAAACCATAAAAACTTTTGATTTTGAACAATTTAATAAACAGCAAAGCACAGTCAATATATTTAAATCTGGAAATGTCATGCAACATGACCTGTCTCCATAAATTCCAAAGAACAACTTAATTTCTCCAGTTCGCACTCCAATTTATCATTATATTATTGCAACTCAATTTTAACATCGGAAAAACAAAAATTAGAGAAATTGCGACCAAACACACCGACTTTTTTCATTTCAATTACCTTGATAGGTTTTTATTGTAGGGAGTTGATGCTGCAACGCAAATAACCACTTTGCTTGTAGTGCACGATAGGTAAATAATTTTTTTTTATCTCACGTAACATTTTTCAATGTAATTTCAGTATTTCGAAATAAGAAAAAATAAATAAATCAAAATTCGTGCACAAAAATTAAAATTTGGTTTCCGTATTTATTTTTCCTAATTTATTTTCTTTTTTTGTGGCAACGACACATTTTCCTACATTATTACACTTATAACAAGAAAAATTATTCCGTTGCATCAGCATACACATCTCAAAGATGATATATTGAACATATTTATGTATATCTTAAACAAACATGCATACTTCAAATTTTAACTTTTGTATGATAAAATTTAAATTTTTGTTATTTTGATCTAATTATTGATGTGGTAGGACATGTTCACAATTTTCGATCTCATGTCATCTTTTCTCGATTTCACTTTAATATTCCGTCCAAATAAGACTGTAAAAAATAATATTCAAAGTTAGTGCAAAAAAATGATTTTCTATTTGTCATAATTTGATTTCTTTTTTGTGGCTAAAATAAAATTTTCTGCATTATTATAGTTATAATTAATAGGAAAAACTAATCTGTCAGTTAACAAAATCTCAAAGACGAAAGATATATATTTTAGACAAACATGCGTCCGATCAAATTTTAACTTTTGGATATTCTGATCAGATTTTAATGTGATGAGACATGTCAACATTTTACGATCTCATGTCAGAATTTTGGATGTTAATTTACACTACAACAAAAATCTTATTTAACAAAACATCAAAGACAACGGTTTTAACAAAAACCGTTGTCTCTTTACCATTAACACCGGTTATAACAAAAACCGTTGTCGTAGCCTAAAAAAATCCGCTCAAAGACAACCGTTTCTTTAAAACCGTTGTCTTTGATATATCTACGACAACGGTTATTAAAAACCGTTGTCTATGAGCGTTTTTTTTTTTGGACTACGACAACGGTTTTTAAACTGTTGTCGTATTAGCGTTTTTCTTCAAGCTACGACAACGGTTTGTAAAAAACTGTTGTCTTTCAACTGGTTATTCTACAAATTTTGTTGTCAATATTAGATTTTGCGACGGCCTAAGTAAAATCTGTCGCTAAAATTAGCGCCGGTTATACTATACCGTCGCTAATTTAAATATTGCGACGGTTTAAGTATACCCGTCGCTAAAATTTGCGACGGTTTTAAGTAAAACTGTCGCCGATGTAGATATAGCGACGGTTTTCCAAAAACGGTCGCTAAATTTAGCGACGGTTTTTGTATAACCCTCACTACATTTAGCGACCGTTTTGGTAAACTGTCGCCGATCTATAATTAACGACGGTTTATATTTAACCGTCGCTATATTTAGCGACAGTTAAATATAACTGTTGCTAAATAAAGCGACAGTTCTTATAAAAGCGTCGCTAATTTTAAATCGGCGACAGTTGAAAAAATAATTGTCGCTAATTGCGACGGTTTAATCAAAACCGTCGCAAACAGTCTATAAATATCCCAACCCTCAGTCCATTTTCTACCCTACCACGTCACAACACTTAAAATTTTTCTCCCTTACACAATTTTAATATCGTTTGTATCTTTAAAGATTAATAAATTGTGACCACTTCACAACACTTAAAATTTTTGTCCCTTACACAATTTTAATTTCGTTTTTTTTAAAGTTTAATAAATTTTTAAAATCAAGAATATAATATTTTCGACTGAAATTTTTTTTATTTTTCTGACAAAAATAGCGACGGAAAGCATAAAACACCGTCGCTAATATTAGCGACGAAATTGAATAAATACCGTCGCTAAATTTAGCGACGGTGTATAAAACCGTCGCTCTTTAGCGACTATTTTAATTACGACCGTCGCTAATTTTAGCAACGGGTAACGATGATTTAATTTGCGACGGTTGTTTTAAAACCGTCGCAAATTGTAACTACAACAACACTTTAGAACCGTTGTCTTTTAGCGAATTCTTTAACCACATGACCTTTAACAACGGTTTTGTATACCTACGACAACGGTTTTTCACCGTCATCTTTAGACGTCTACGACAATGGTTTTTCACAGTTGTCTTTGAGCACACCCTTTAACCACAGGGCTTCTAACAACGGTTTTAAAAGGCCTACAACAACGGGGAAAAACCGTTGTCGTAGGCCTTTTTTCTTGTAGTGTTAGTTTTATGGTGGACTGAAAGTAAAAACGAAAATAAAAATTAGCACGTATTTGTCCTAATTTATTTCTTTTTTTGTCGCAATAACACATTTTTCTACATTATTATTATTATTATTATAGAAAAAAACTCTTCAATTGTATAAGTTGANTTGGATGACTTTTCATTTTAACGGGAATAAGATTTTTTGTTTTAAAAAATTCCAAGCGATAGAGCCTCTCTGATGATCCGATCATGTTTTTATCTTATAATATTTATAAAATTACATCTCAAACCGACAGAGATGATGGAATTTTAAAAGACAGAGGTGTTTCTCTCCAGTGGACTGGACTTGGACCATTCAACCAAAATCTATATCTATAACACCATAAATTTCAGAATTTCACTCCATGTTTTTACTGACCTGTTCCCAGTAATAATTACAGAGAAGAGATGGAGAACGGTGATGATCATATCAACAACAAGAAGAGAAAGATCAACGGCCAGGATTTGGATTTCTTGAAAGAGGACACCAATGACACGTTAAACCTTTCTTTGTCCCTCAAACCCTTCATTCCGATGCCGGATCCACCACCGACGCCGGTTTTAGTTAATGGAAACTTTTCAAGAATCTCTCTAGACCGACCACCTCGGTCTTCGTCTCCGCCACCGCCGTCGAGACCAGTTTATTTGAATTTTTTCCCGAACCTCAGCTCTCCAACATACCCGCCTCCATCTCCATCGTTACGGCCAGTTTGTCAACAATTTTTCCGCACCGCAACCCTCAGCTCTCCAATAGTACTCCCTCCACGACCATCTTCATCTGCGCCTCCGCCACCACCGTCACTCTCTCAAGAACCTTCTGGAAACGGAGATGGCCACCCAGGGCCGCCACGCTCTCGGCGGAACCCTTCCCAACTTCCCCGAGGAGGAAAGAGCCTCGAGATCGCGCCTCCGTACCCTTGGGCAACCAACCGCCGTGCCACGGTGCACAGCCTCCAGCACCTACTTTCCATCCAGATCCACATCATAACAGGAGAAGTCCAATGCAAGAGATGCGAGCGAAACTACGAGATGGGGTTCGACCTGCGGCAGAAATTACTTGAAATCTTCCGATTTATCATCGCAAACAAGAGCCAAATGTACGATCGAGCCCCCGCTGCTTGGATGAACCCTACTTTACCTCCATGCAGATTCTGTAAAGAAGAAAACTGCGTGAAACCTATAGTTTCCGATAAGAAAAAGACAGTTAATTGGCTTTTCTTGCTTCTTGGCCAAATGCTGGGTTTCTGCACGTTAGGTCAACTCAAGTACTTTTGCAAACACACGAAGAATCATCGTACAGGTGCTAAAGATCGAGTGCTTTATCTGACCTACTTGGGATTGTGCAAACAGCTTAATCCCGACGGACCTTTCGATCGATAATACAAATTACTTGATCATTACTTTATGCTGCTGCATGCATCTACAGGTGATTTAATTGTCGTTGAATCATTCTATTTTGTGTAAACTTTTTTGTTCAACCGTGCATGCATCATTTGGTTTGATTTTACTATCTTGTGTAAACTTTTTGGGTTTATTTGTCAAATATTCCATCATCCAAAGGATTATTTGATTTTGGTAAATATTGAATCTATCGGTAAGTATAAGTGTTTTTGGGGTTGAATTATGTCCAAGTCTCAATCTTAACATTGTATCAGAGCTCAGGTTCCACCGTTATGTGTTGGACTGCCCATAGTTGGGTCACATGTTCTACCCATAGTTGGGTCATTTGTAAACTTTAAGCTCCAGAGTTCATTCCTGGGCATGAGGGGGTTGTGTTAATTGTCCCACATCAGTTGAATAAAATGCATGGGAGTTGCATATATGGGCTTGGACAATCCTCCCCTTGAGCTAGCTTTTGGGGGAAGGATTGTTAAAGCCTATGTATTCAACTCCCATGTATTTTATCCAACCGATGTTGGACAACTAATTACATACTTTATCACGTCCAAGAATGAACATCTGTAGCTTGAAGTTTACAAATGACCCAACTATGGGCAGAATGAGTGACCCAACTGTGAGCAGTCCAACACATAACGGTGGAACCTGAGCTCTGATACTATGTTAAGAGTGTTTTAGTTACGGTCAACATACATGCATGTACAAGGTAATACAAACAATGTCCAAATCACGTGTGTTTGAATTCTGGTTACACCCACAAATATGCAGAAGTTGGTATGAACATCAATCCACGGGTCTGTGGTAGCCAGGAGATGGTGCGGTGCCCCTTAGTATATTGCACGCAGAAATTAATCATGCATGCATCTTCGTGTAATTGACTAGTACGCCACGAAGAACAGGTATTTGATTTTCGTATATTTAATTTGTGCATATAATCCAAGATAGTGTCGACTGTCGACTGATTTATTTTACAAGCTAAGGTGATTTTGAAGCGTGTGTGTATAAATATATACACCAGAGTTCATGTGATCACATTGCGTGCTTGTATAATTTGTCTTCTTCTTTTTTTTTAATTATGATTTGTGATTATTTTGTTATATTTTATTTTTTATTTGGATCGCAATCATATACAGAAGATAATGTGTGAATATTTAAATTTTTTAAAAAATGGATATGTCCGGAGGAGATAATGTGTTAGTATTTGAATTTATATAAAAATTAATTGGTGTCATAAAGTTATACCAAATTTTCTTAGTATATATCCCATTCGGTTAAATGATTTTTGTTACTTTTAAATTTATGAATTTTCAAATAATTTTTATCCAGGAGTTATATTATCATGTAAAAATTCGAAAATTTCGATACAAATAAAGTGATATTTTGATAGTTTTAAGAATTTTGAAATGGATAAGATATTATAGTTATACGTGAATAAAAATATATTAAAATAAATAGATAACATGTTATCTCTCGAGTTTTACATGTTTCTAAGGAAAAGATTTTAGATTTAACATTTGTATATAGCAGTCCCTGCATACAGATTAAATATCCCTCAAATATTATTGCGTTGCACCCATGTTATTGGGCCTTGCTCAGGGGAGACAAGCATATTCCACGTACAATTATTGTAACCCAAATTTTCAGATCCATTAAAGATAAATATATACATGGGCTGTCCAATCTTGTCAAGTAGAAAATCTTAATATTTTATTTGAAAACGTTGATATTTTTTGGAATAAATAGTGACAGCAGATGGACAAGAAAATCAATCTGATAAGAGGGTTTTTCCATAGTTTTTTTTTTGGTTTTACTTAGTATGTAATAACTATTCCACATCAGTCTTGAAATAAATAGAATCGATTTGTTGCATCAATGTTAGATGTTATTTATAAGTATTATCGTATTATCAACAAGTAAATAGAAATATCAGAAGTTTAAAGTTCAGACGATCCATGCATCTTTTGTCCAAAATTAAGACTATTGCCAGCTGTTCAATTTCGGCTTCTCCTCTTTATCTTACAAGGAGATCACACATCTAGACCTAGAACAACAATAGATAACTTAAAAACTTAATTGCAAGTTCTTGATATTTCAATTCCCCCTTGAATGTCTATGAATCATGGCATGTACTGCAATCTTGAGCTTTACCATAAAGATAGAGCGTTTAATTTCCTGCTACTCAAAGGATGATACGTCGTCGATAATCATTGAAAGAAGACAGCAAAATAATTCACCTATACATCAGAGACTGATAATCCAATATTTTTCTCACAGTATCTGTTGAGTTGCATGCGGTGTGCTATAACAAGAATCTTCACTGTGAAAAAAGAATGAAACAAATTTTACACAACAACAAAGCCAGTCAAGAAAATTTCGGTTTATGTAGGAAAAAGGAATGAGATGATGCAAAAGCGAATGCCTTGAATGGATGTAAGATGAACAAATAATCAGGGACTTAAGCTTATCTTGAACAGCGCATTGCACATTCTGCAGAAAAGCGCGCGAGATTCTTAGTTACTATGGGGGATCACCACCTACAAATTAAAGGAATATATCATTCATCAAAAGATAAGAACAAATTAGGCTAACTTTACTCATAACAAAAATATAAACAAACATTTTGATTTCATATATCATAATGGAACTAATGTGAGAAAACACACTATCCGAGATTATTTTGTGCCATTATCAATCTTATTTAGTGTAGTATTATAAAACAAGAATCTTGTAAAGCACATTATACATGTTTTAATCACTTCTTGTCTAATAAGTACGTAGGTAACTTAAAGGGAGAAATTAAAAAAAGCATATCCAAAGAACATGAAGATGCAGAGAGGTCAGAAATTATTGGGACCTTGGCTCTTAGAAAAGCAAAAGGGAATCCCTAATGAAGGAATAGTCCAAAGTATATGCCATGTCCTTCAGCATATACTTGTGAAGGTGCCAGACTAGGTTGGATATATAAACTGTTATCTCCTGCATCTGAAACATGTAAGGGCATGCTACGCAGCCTGGTTCGAGTACAAAAGGCAGATTTGTGTGGGAAAAAAGAATGACTGTGCGATCCTCCTTTGGCAAGGTAGCCATGCATGTGCTTACTTTTCCTTGCCAAAGGAGAATTGCCCTGCCATTCATTCTTACAATGCTGCAACAATACTTCAAATTCATCCCCGATAACCTTCTTCTGTAATTCTCATCATGATGCTTACAATGATATTTTTTAAAGCTCCAAGTTTATTTAAAATTATATCCGTTTTCTTTTCCCTGACAGTTACCATATCATCCAGAGAAATCATCTTTCGACTACGAGTACCGAATTCCATATTTGAGATAGTCAGTTGATATTGAACCAACCACTGTATTTTGTTCTGCTCGCAAAACCTTGCAGCTCCAATTCGGACGTGCTCCTGTCGCGTATGAAAAGACAATTTGTGAAAACTATGAGGAAGAACTACCGGAAGCCACTAAAACCACCTTCTTTAAAATCTGAGGAAAATTAATAATCATAAAATATGAATTCACCAATTCCCATAATGCCCATACCAATTTAATCTCATTTTATTTTATGTGAAAGAGTAAAGGAAAGGTGAAGTAGCTTGTAAAAGCTCAACTTTCATGGTCTGTAGGAACAATTTTATAAAAACGGTCATCGTGATGATACTATAGTACAAAAAAATATTAAATAAAATAATCATCCATAACATAAAGATCTACGTGGTTTATCCAATATAGACTACGTTCACTTAACAACTGCAAATATTTATTATAGGGAGAAACTTACAAGTGTATACAAAACAATCAATATCTCACAATCTCAACCCGATTATAAACGAAAAAATAATTCTCTAACTCACTCAAAAATAACACTCAATTTTTTTTTTCTCACTTGAGTTACTCTCTTTAGTTTGAAATGCATCTCGACCGATGAAGAGAAGCTTTATTTATAGAGCTCTCATACATGTACCAAATGCCTCAATTCCAGCAATTTTCCTTTATTTTCTGCATGCTAATGTTACAAATAATGCTGCCACCACCAACCATTATAAATGTAGGATGATGACAGCTCACTTAACATTTCTTTCACTTGAAAACTCGATTTCAATAATGACTTCACATCATTAATGCAACTACTCTTATCTCTTCATTTATATATGGAGACTGGAGTTCAACTGAAGTTGAACATAACTTCAGTTTGTCAATGTTCACGGTCTTTGTGAGCATATATGCTAGATTCTTACTTCCATGAATCTTCTCAAGCATCAAAACTTCATCTTCATGTACAAATCTAATGAAATGGTACCGAATCTGTATATGTTTTGTCTTAGCATGATAAACATGATTTTTTGCTAAATAAGTAGCATTTTAAAAGTCATAGTAGAATGTGCTCCCCTCAAGCTTCTGACACAATTCCTCCATAAAGGATCTCAACCATATCATTCATCTCCTTTTTAGTTTTTGTAACTTCAACGTACTCAGCTTCAGTAGTCGAAAGTGCAACTATCTTTTGTAACTTAGATACCAAGCTTACTGTCATGCCACCTAATATAAACACACACCCAATAGTACTTTTTGTGCCATCTAGGTCATCAGCCATGTCGGCAACGACAAAACCTTATAAGCCCAAATTTGACATTCTGAGACTTTAAAATGGGATACTATTGTTGCAAAGTCAGCTGTCTACGCACATTTGTCTTTAGATCTAACATTTGAAAACTACTTTCGTTTTTCTTTGTTCAAAATATATTTACACACACAACTTGAGTTGCTCTCTTGAGCTTGGGATGCATCTCAACCAAAGAAGAGGAAATCTATTTATAGAGCTCCTGTGCATGTACCGAGTATCTCAATTCCCACAATTTTCCTTTATTTTCGACCTACTACTTTTGACAAATCATGTTGCCATCACCAACCATGCAGCTCACCAACAATCACAACACACAATCACAAATTTTAGTTCTCGGAACGTATTTGGAGAAACTTGATCTTTTTTCTTTGATAATCATCTCATTCAATGTTAGTCTGTCCAGATCATAGCTAAAACATGAAAACTGAGACACTTTGAAGTTGAGGACTGGAAAAATACATATCTATACAGGAAGAAAAAATCTGGAAGACCGTACATGTAGGATAATACTAAATACTCATGAACTAAAACGAAGAACTTGATACAAATCATGTCGGAAACACGACTAAAGAAAACATCAATGGACAACCACTGGTGGTCTACTGCAACGAAAATGAGACAATATATTTGCTGAGTTACCCAAGTGATGGTTTTGAATAATATAAAACTTGTTATTATGTTGGGACAATATCTAGGAAAAACAAATATCTAGAAAAACTTCTACGACTAGTTTGCTCTGTCATATTCCAATGGCTAGTTCCTTGCGTTGTAAAAACATAGCTGAAGATCAAGTGAAGCAGCATGAAAGCTACTGACGTATTGGTAAACATATATAAAGTTACCTGAAAGTCTTTTCTTAGCATTCGTGCAAAAATTGCTCGATGGATTTCTTCACAAGGCGTAATATGTGAAACTTGCAATTTGGTCACATATGTGAAACTTGCAATTTGGTCACATATATCCGCATTTTTATAATTTTGGTATTNTCACGCTTACTAATTAAGGGAAAAAAAAGAGAGAGGAACTAATTCCCTTCCCGCGCTACTTCTCAGCCAAACTATGCCATTCTCCCCGGTTCCGATAAGTCTTAGTTCCGGAATACTATCAAAATTCTTTCCTAAGCCTTGCCATTTACAAGCACCACGAACAACCGCCGGATAGTTAACTGAGTAGACTGATAAACGGACCACTTTACTTGGTTTAATACGTATATGCGAAAGAAAGCAATGGATCGGGAAACTGTACTGTGAAGAAGTTAGCCGGATAAATTCTCGTCTTGGGACAAATTTTCTTTTTTGTTCCATATTTTACATTCAGGGCATGAGAGCCCTGGGAGAGGCTCTCAAATGCCATGTCCACGCCATAAAATATGGTTTTGTCAATGCAATTTTCATCACCAATAACCTCATCGGTTTGTACTCCGACCATGGCTCGATTGAAGCTGCTCATAAACTGTTCAATGAAATGTCGGAGCGAAATGTGTATTCTTGGAACACTATCATAAACGCTTACATCAAGTCTCGAAACTTGAGCCAAGCACGGACCCTTTTTGATTCTTGTCCGTGTAGAGATACGGTTACGTATAATTCAATGATTTCTGGCTATGCACGCTCCGGCAGACATGAGAATGAGGCTATTGAATTGCTTATTCAGATGCAATGTGATGACGATGCGGGTCGAATTGATGAGTTTACATTGACAACAATGCTTAACATAATCGCAAAGTTAAGGGTCTTTGATTATGGAAGGCAGCTACATTCATTCATGGTAAAGAGTGGAAATGACTTGAGTTCATTCGCGTTGAGTTCTTTGATAGACATGTACTCTAAATGTGGGAATTTTCTTGATTGTTGCTGGATTTTTAGAGATGGGTCATTGATGGATTTAGTTGTGAAGAATACTATGTTGGCTGCTTGTTTTAGAGAAGGCGAGCTAGAAATGGCTCAGAATATATTCATGATCAAACCAGAGTTAAACGATAATGTGTCATGGAACACGATGATCTCGGGATATTTACAGAATGGGCACGAGATGGAGGCTATTGAGTCGTTTAAGTGTATGGCAGAGGTGGGATTTCAGTGGAATGAGCACACTTTTGCTAGTTTATTGGTTTCTTCTACTTTAAAGAGTTTGGCGATAGGAAAGGAAGTTCATTCATTGGTTTTGAAAGAAGGAATGCTTTCAAATCCATTTATCAGTAGTGGCATTGTTGATATTTATTGCAAGTGTGGTAATATGAGGTATGCTGAGATTGTTCACGAATCATTTGGAATGGGGAACTTATTCTCTACCACGTCAATGATTGTCGGTTATTCTGCAGAAGGTGACATGATAAAAGCCAGAAGGCTTTTCGATTTGTCAGAGGAGAAAAATTATGTCATGTGGACCGCCATCATTACTGGTTATACAAAATTACAAAAATGTGAGGATGCTTTTGTTCTCTTCCGCAAGTTTACAGCGGAGGAGAAAACTGTTCCAGATCTTCTGATTCTTATTAGTTTGCTTGGAGCAAGTGCTATACTCGCCAGCATGGTACCTGGGAAGCAAATCCATGCCTATACAATAAGAACCGGAGTAAAAATGGATGAGAAAGCCTCATGTGCCTTGGTTGACATGTACTCGAAATGTGGCAGTATAATATATGCACAGAGGGTATTCGAAAGAATTAGCCGACGAGATTCTGTCATTTACAACGTGATGATAGCTGGTTGTGCCCATCATGGGTATGAAAATGAAGCTATAAATTTATTTGAGGAAATGATGGAGCGAGGCCTTCAACCTGATGCAGTCACCTTCATTGCACTTCTATCGGCATGCCGCCACAGAGGATTAGTTGAAGATGGAGAAAAGTACTTTTCACTAATGACAAGAGATTATGGAATACCACCTGAAATCGACCACTATTCTTGTATGGTTGACTTGTATGTGAGGTCAAATCAACTCAAAAAGGCCTTAACCTTCATTGGAAAGGTAGATGTTAAACCTGATTCTGTTATGTGGAGCACATTCTTGAATGCTTGCCAGGGTAATGGAAACCATGAACTTGCACAAATGGCAGAGAGCAAGCTACTAGAAATTGAAGGTGATAATGGAGCACGATACGTCCAACTGGCCAGTGTATATGCATCGGGGGGCAAGTGGGATGAAATGGGGAGGGTAATGAATAAGATGAGAGGGAACGAAGTTAAGAAGCTCACTGGTTGCAGTTGGTTGCACGTCGGGACTGGAGTTCATATCTTTACCTCGGGGGACAGATCACACTCAGATGCCAAGGCTATATATTATACCCTAGGAAACTTGACTCATGAAATTTATGATACAGATGCCTCGACAAAAAAGACTCAGACATTCGATGATCTTTATCTGGACATGTGTCTTTAAATATTTCTGCTTTCATCAAATGGCATAATAGGCATATAACCGAGCATATATTGCCATAACAAAAACTGTGGTTGATGGTAATGATGTTGTTTCTTGCTCTCACGTTTGTCTTTGAAAGTGGATAACTCAGAGTTTTGAATACGTGCTTTACGCATGAGTCATATGAATCAAGAACAAGAGTATTTACAGGTACATAATCGTTATCATCTGTATTTCTGTCTCTCTCTCATTACCTTTCTGTTGATATCGATCTCATTCTTGAAAATTTCACATGTCACAGATCAGCTCTCAAGTGATCGGCTGTTTAGAAGACAATCTCTTACGGGTCATTCTATAATATAAAATCCGGTTTTGCTACACATAGGCCTTCTTTCAGTTGTACAAGACCACAAGTTGTCACATGTTGATCACTATGATTTGTACACTTCCACACAGGATGCTGGGGCAACCAAAAGGCGTGGCCAGCACCATTGAAGAAACTATCTTTACTCGTGCTTTAGCAACCACTGAAAGGATTATCTCCGGACGAGTCCCTTGGTTAGTGAGTTTGGTGAGCAAGTTCGTATTACATAGGTCTGGAAGAGCTAGCCAAGAATAGAGTTAGTTGTCAACCAACTGTGGCTATCAGATTTTCCTTTTGAACTTCGCTCGACAAGCATGACGCGGTGAGCTATGATGGTAACCAGTTAGCGAAGAATGGATATGATTCCAAATTAATAATAAGAATCCATTCTATATATTAAATAAAAACTTCTTATCTATTGTCTCACTAAAAATTTCACCGTCTTTTACATATAAAAAAATTATCTAAAAAAACTTCATTTTTAAATTGAACACAACTATTCTATTTTGGAAACAATTTCTTGTTATTGTTTAGTATCATTTGATCAACATAAAAAAATAACGACATTGTAAAATTTTGTGTTCATGTTATCACTTGATTTATAGCTATTGTATTGTGATCATAATTTTACACATGTAATGTGTGTTTATTTTCTATCAATATCTATGAAAGTGTGGACGAAGATAAACGTTTCCAACTATAAATTGAAAATTTTTGTTTTTATGTGTATAAAATATGAGAAATCATATGAATATTTTTCGTAAAATTATCAAACAATCTTAGAGACCTGATCAATTAATCATCAAACTTACATCTCGCAAACTTTAAAAGCTTATTTCCGGTTATTCTCCCGAGGCTCCGTGGGCACGGCAACCTGTTGTTACCCTTCAATTAGAGGATGGAAATATATTAAGTCACGCAAAGAGTGATTTTTAAAAAGTTATGCGATGTAGAATATATGAGATGTAACATTGAGAAACACCATAAATTATAGAGTTGTGAGACGTCTCACGAATCTTTATCTGTGAGACGGGTTAACCCTACTGATATTCACAATAAAAAGTATTACCTTTTCATAGATTACCCAAATAAGATACCCGTCTCACAAAATATGATCCGTGAGACCGTCTCATACAAATTTTTACTTAAAATATATTTATATTTCCCAAAAATGCTATCGTTTTCAGGAAATTTAACCAAAACATGCACATACATGGTTGAGTTTAAACATACATTTATCGTCCGAAGTATGTATCCAATCATTTTATTTTTTCCTTTGAGATCAATAAAAAATAATGGCCTTCACCTATTATAATGAATAAGAATCATTTTATGCAAGGATAATACTTTAATAATAATAGAATCTTATAAATGACGTAGGTTTTTAAAATGTTTTTGGGTACAGTTCTTATTGTCTTAATAAACCACGGTTTAGAGGAAACAAATCAAACCGAGCCGTACTTTATAACTCGGTTCTGATTTCTTCTTCTTTTTTTGGTTTTAAAACCACACGGATCCACGTGAGCCTGAATCGAAAGAGGGTAATCCGAAGCCTGGTTGGTGCTTTCTCGTTTCTTCGAGTACTCACGCGAGTTCCGATTCGAGCCAGAAGGGTTTTACATTAAACAAAGAGTTGTCGTTAAGCCACCCCTTTTTGAGTCAAAAATCCTTCCGACGAGATCCTGTTTCTCTGGAGCAAAATAGACGACGTTGATTCGGGATTAAACGACGTTGCCTTAACCGTGAATTGAATCGTGAAAATGGCTCTATTCGCATCCAGCATGTCCAGCGAGGTTTGTTTTTCAAGGCTTTTGAATTTCTGCTGGTTTTCGGAGATCATATAATCAGGTCATATTGTGGTGTTCAGTGGAAATACTGTGTTGGGTTAGAATTTTGTTGGAATACTCTTCAATTCAGCTTATTATATAGAACTATTGGATGCTTGCATATTCTGTTCGTTTTTTTCCTAATTGGAGTCGATCAAGTGATATTGGTTTATCTGTTGACAAGCATGTGAAACTATAAAAATTAATATGTCCCTTTTTGGATCTGTTATATGATTGTTGGAATTGGTGAAGGGTAGGCTGTGGTATGGCTCGAAATTTGGAAGAGTTTGTGTTTTAGTATTTCCTGTGCTAGTGTGAGGGAAGAGCGAGTTGGATTTATTGGCATTTAATATTGTTTGAGTGATTTACTGCTCTCTTTTTCTACGTAGTAATGCGATTGGTGCTTGGTATTGTGATATATTGCTCACAACACTAATAATTCCAGGCTGGGCTTCGACTGCTTCTCTGTCCCCTGGGTTCTAATATTGTGGTTCGCACCGCATGGTGAGCTTTGAATTTTGTGTTAGTTAAAGAAATGTAGCTTTGAATCTCTTACCATAAGTCTACTTCCACTCACATGGTGACATCACCGACATGTACAGTTTGCTCATTCAATTCCTTGTGCTATATAAGTTGTAATTTTAGAAAAATTATAGCAATGATTTGTGGAGCTGAAATTTTCTCCACATTCAGTGTTAAGAGTTAGACTTTTATTTGCTCGTGGGATCTGGAATGTTGATAATCCATTGATGATGTGCATGTCTCTTGTAGCTGTTCTGTGGGGATTGTCTTGCCTGTATATTCTACATTTAAAGCCATCGAGGCAAAAGATCAAGATGAACAGCAGAAATGGCTTTTGTATTGGGCTGGTTAGTTAAATTGTTAAAATTATTATCCACACATTTATGGTCAAATAAGATCAAATTAGTCCTATCTTCAGAGTTACGCTCGTGTTTTTTAAAATATCCAGGTTAATAGAGTTGTATAGTTTGTTGCCTGGTGTTTGAGTTGCGAAAAAAAAAATTATATAATTTTTTAGTTCCTTATGTCTATTGTTGCTCAAGAATGCTGTTCTATCACAATTTTTATTATAATTTTAGCTTGTAGGATGGGATGACAGACTTATATGTTTTCCAGAACTAAAACTAAACTTACATCTGTTGAAACCTTGAAATCATGTAATCTTATTGATTTATCCTGTTTATTACCTTAACTGAATATAGTTGATCACATGTTTGCAGCTTATGGATCTTTCAGTGTTGTCGAGTTGTTCACAGATAAATTTCTCTATTGGTAATTTTAGACCTATTTTCTTGCTTCAATTTCCATCTGATTAAGGCTCACTGCCCACGCTTACGAAACCTCAATATAATATTTCTTTGTCTCTCTCGATCGTTTGGTAATCTTAGATGTTTGTTTGGTCTTTTCAGGTTTCCTCTCTACTATCATATGAAGTTTGCATTTCTCGTATGGCTTCAACTGCCATCTGTCGACGTAAGCTCATGCATTTCACTTTTCTTGTTTCACTTGCAATGTTATTTGACTTTGCTCTTTTCTCAAGTTATATTTGAATTGTGGAATTACCCATCAGTTCTAACACCATATCATGTTCATGATAAATATGTTTCACAATGGAAGATGGAACTTTGCTGCATATTAACCTGAAATTATGAAATAATTCATCTGTAAGAAGCTTACCTAGCCAAGGAACCATGTATACCCCTTTATTGGTTCACGAGACTGCAAATGAGTGGTTCTGTTGATTGTAAAATACATTATAATGGTGGTGTTTTTTTCCCTGTGATTTTCGTTTTCCTTTTGTGAAAAGATTCCTGTGGTTTACATTGCAGGTATTAAATATTTTAATGTTTCTAACATGAATAGTTGTATGATTATGTTTCACTTTTGTTTGTGAATCTTTCGCTTCTGTCTCTTCTTTTGACAGGGAGCAAGGAAATTATATATGAATCATCTGCGCCCTTTTCTCCAAAGGCATCAGCCAAGACTAGATCAACTTGTGGGTTTCATATACGGTGAAATGGTGAATACTTATCTTCGGCCATCAGATGATGTTTTAGTTCATTTTGATTGTGTTACTCCCTTCCCCTTTCTCCTAAAGGACCTCTAATTTTTCTTGTGAAATTTACGCAGGCAGAACGGGAAGTGTAGTGTTCTTATTAGTAGGAATTCCGGCCACTTCATATACATGCATTTTTTTGAGGAACTTTCACAGAAATTAGCGACTGAATGTATTAGTTCCCAATTCATATCAGCTATGCCTGTATCTTGCAGGCTAAATTTGTAAGCAATCATGAAGCAGAAATCCAATTTGCAAAGAAGCTACTTTTCAAGATTCTACTATCAGGTGTTCTCATTAATATGAAGTTGCTGTTATTTGGGGGGTACAATTTCCATTACATTAATTCTCATGCCACTCGCTCCATCTTACAGCTAATGACGTGGTCAAGGAAATTATTCACCCGGGGCAAAGGCGAGTTAATTATGCTGCTATAGAAGCTCCTCCCGAAACTGGGGACACTTCAGAATCAGAAGATGAAGAGTGACGATATGTTTGTATTGAAATAGGAACAAGTTGCTACCGACGAAAACACTCATATGTGATGGCATGAGATTATGCATCCGGTCGTGTATGTCTGGATTATCAGGATAATTAATCACTTACAACCACACATGCCAGTCAGCTGAAAAATGAGCTGCAGCTTAACATGGGAATACAAAGGACATTTTATGCTAATTCTTCTCGTAAAGGTTTGGATATATTGTAGTTATGTGGATTTAAATCCTCCATGTTTCATGTTAAACTTTTGAGTTTTGTGCCTAACAGTTGCAATTGTTTCCAAATCGTTCCATATTTTCAATACTGAACGTACTTGAAATCCGTATAGAATTTTTTTTGTGTGCTTTTTTGCGAAACAAACTTTTCTGATAATTTTTTTTGGAAAATATGTTAAAGATCTTGATGCAAATTTGTTTTGTTTTCGCAAAAGAGAGATTCTTTTTATTTCAAATGGTAAATCTCGTGAAAATATGTCCAGCGAGTGATGTCACATAGATAAAATATTTTATTTTTATGTTTGGGTATTCTTAAAATTTAAAATACAATTTATTGTTGTTTTTTATTCCTAAGACATAAATTATTTGATTAATTGTTATATAATAATAATTAAAAAAAACTAGTATCCCATTTCATTTCCTGAAAATGCAGAATGGGGATGAAAATTGAAGCCATTTCTCAGTATGTTGCTGTTGTATATGGATATCTTCTGTGTGAAAGATGGAAATTGGTCTCCTTTTTTTTTTTGCTTTAAAAAAGATGATATCATGATGATGTTGTTTGGGAGTAACTGTTTCTTAAAAATAATAAATGTAATTAATTGACAGTTTTCCTTTTTCTATACATTAATGGATTAAATTAAAATACTTTTTGTCCATTTTATATTTGATATTTTACCAATATTTTTCCTATTTTAATCATGACACATTTCTTCCTTTTATCAATATTAATACAGTATATTTTATTAATTAGAAATCTATATTATTAAAAAAAATTGGTATGTAGATGTATGAAATAATTATAAGTTTATTATAATTTATTTGTGTAAATCATGATAGGAACGATCATTTATCGCTTTGCTAAAAACTATAATGAAAATAATTATGCAAATTTTTTTAGTTTTATTTAGCGGATTGGAATGGGTTTGCGCAACCCGCCATAACGCATCATTTGATGAGATAAAAAAGTTCGCCGTTTGGACGGATCAATAAACTGTCAACCCAATCCATTATAACACGCAAATTTGACGACCTCTTTGACAACTCTACTGAAATCATGTTTTTTATTTTGCAAATATTTGTTACTTTAAAATGAATAAATTATATAATATATTCAACGCCACAAGTATTTACTTTGGCTTGGTTCTTATAGGTTATAATTGTACGTAGACTATTAAAATTGGCATATTTCTTCTAACTCTTGTCGAATTAAACGACCCTTTTGTATCTTGAAGGGTTTAGATACGAAGAAATATTTTTTTATAAGGTCGCTCTTTATTTTTACCTCATATAATATTAATTTTTAGATATAGATTCCTTTTCTTCACACAAAAAAAAGGATGATAATTCAAAGCGAAAAAGAATAAGTAGATAAAAAAAAACTAAGTAGAATTAGAGTGATGTTTGGTCCATATCTTTGTGTTGCATGGTGTGCACGGCATCTATGACCAACTTACTAACTTTTCCTCTTTGATAAACCTATAGCAACTAACAAGATACATGGGCAAAATGCATTGGGAATCTTTGTTATTCTAAGATAGAAGTTTATGAAATAATAGATATAATTTCCTACTATTCTAAAATTATTGTTTAAATTATTAGAAAAAATAATTTTTTTATTCCACTAACTTTGTCTATTTTTGGTTTTGGTTTACCAATTTTTCAACTTTTGGGTTTGGAAGAATAACTTTGGATTTTTTAGATTTCATTCATATTTTTTCGGAGTGCTGACATAACATCGGAAAATGTTGGTATAACACCATAATATAACGACATGGTTTCGAAAAATGTAGACATGATAATAAAATTATTAACTTGTCACAACAATTGGAACAAAATAAAAAAAATAAAAATTATTGTATCAAAATAAAAATTTTAAAACTCAAAATTGGAAAAGTTGGTAAATAAAAAAATCATTTTCCCCAATTACTAATCGTGTCCCTAATAAATAAAAATCTAGAAAATATTTGGCTATACATATATAATACTTTTTAGTCTTGTCAAAATTAAATACTTAATTTTTTTTAATCAAAAAATTAAGTAATTTGTAATATCACAAATAATGAGTCTAAAATAACAAGGGATCGGGGGAATTTGTTGGGTTAATATGAGGTTCGATCTCAACTTCTGTTCTTGGTAATTTCCTCTCTGTTTGAGTCGTCGGAACGCATTAACATTCTGAAGGAAGAGTTCAGAGAGGAACGCAGAGTTGAAAAAGCAAATACGGAAGTTGAAAAAAGAGAAGCTTCAACTGGCTGAACAAGGGAAAGATAGTGCTCAGAAACAGGTGTTTGTGAACCTGAGTTTGGCCAAGATCTTGGAAAAAGTTGCAGTAAATGGAGAACTTATTGTTGTGCTTGCAAATTCTAATGTGAAGGAAGAGTTGGAAATTTGGTTCACTAATATCAAGAGATTGGGTACACCTAATTATCTAGTAGTTTGCTTTGGACGATGAAATCGTCAGTTTCTGTCAGTCAAACGATGTCCCGGTGTATAAACCAGACAATAGTAAAGGAGACGAAGATAAAGGGATCAAATCCATAGCGAAAACAGGAGAAAACCATGCTGTTTCAGGACTGAAGTTTCTGTTCTTGTGGGAGTTCTTGCTGCTAGGCTATAGCGTTCTTCTATCGATCGGATGTTGATATTGTCCACTTGCAAAATCCATTCGAATCTCTATACAGGTACTCGGATGAGGAGCAAATTTGTTCCACGCACACGTTACATTTATTAAGATGAAAAGATGTTATCTTACATATTTCATTTGCTCATTCCAAAGATTGTATTGTGCTCCCATAAAAAAAATATGTTCAAACAAATTTTTTTTAAAATTAATTGTGTGTGTTTGGATTAAATTATTTGAAATCTTTTGATTTGTTTGGATGATTAAAATTTGAAATTTACTCGAATTCATCACTCAAATGCAACTTAAAAATAGCAATAAGTGCCTATTAACAATTAGTAGGTCTCTTGTAAGTTGGTCTCACGAATTTTTATCTGTGAGACGGGTCAAACCTACTGATATTCACAATAAAAAGTAATACTTTTTCATGGATGACCTAAATAAGAGATCTGTCTCATAAAATACGACTCGTGAGACCGTTTCATACATGTTTTTGTCATTAACAATTACAATATATTATTTTCTTTAAAATCCAATATTAGTTACAACGGTTGACTTGTCACATTTCGTGTAATATTTATAATTATATTATATTATATATAATAATAATTCGTAAATATGCAGAGGTCTGCTCCACTCGCTGTCTGGTTCCATTTCCATGGTGCATTAAAATATTCGTGCTACTCCGCCATGATTGGCGCTCGCAGAGACGGAATAGTGATGAAGAAAGACGGCGGTGGCCTATCGCCGAAAGGATCCAGAGTCGTCGCCTCAGTAGCTGCCGGAGTTATTGCCGGTTGCATCTTCGCTTTCTTTTATCCCAACGGATTCTTGGTCCCCCTACCTCCCGTCAACCACCTCATCGCGGAATCTAACTCGCAGGTCCCAAGTTCATTTTATACTATATGTTCTTACAGTTGATCCGTGGTCAACTTTGTTGGGTGACTGAAAATCGTGTTTTCACTTCAGGATCTTGTTTTAATTCACTAGAATGATGTGATGTGAAGTCTTGATCGCAATTTCTCAGGTTTATTAACTTATGGTGAATAGTTTCTTTTTGTTTTTGTGGGGGAGGGGTGGGTGGAGTTTGGACTTACAAAATACTGTCCAGACATCTTATGAGTTGCTAAATATCTCATATGATGCTTTAAATATAATTATACCTAAATAGGATCTGAAACTAACACAAATAAAATTCGAAAGGTTCGATTTTGGTATACTATGAGTGATATTATTCTAACATAAAACTATCGATTCCTCTATTCAATGAGATTGAGCATTTGGGATAAGTATCAGAGTTTGGAGGTCAAACTGACTACTGGAGCATGAGGACTCGTGGCTTTTTCTGTACAGAGGTGTTCCCAACAGGAGACACAATTGCCTCCCCTCGTCTGAGTTATTTTCAAAGTTTATATATAATTTTTCTACAAATCCATATTTCGCCCCCTAAAATATGTCACATCATCACTGAGCTTGTTTCGCTCCCCCTTCTCCAATTTCTTGGGTCCTCCCATACAGTTATATCGTTTGTTTCTGCCGATTTGGGGGGAGTTTGTTGCCACTGATGGCTGTGGAATAGCCAATATTTTACGTTAAAGAAGTCTACATTTTTTAAGTCTCGCTAGGATGATTATTTGACTACTTTCATANTGATATTTTGGTGTGATTGTGTTTACATGAGGTTGTAAATTATAAAGTTGTGGTATTTTGTTGTCTGAGTATGAGGTTCTCAACTTGGTCTAAGTTTCTGTTCTAGGTTATTTTCTCTCAGTGCGAGTCGTCAGAACGCATTAACATTTTGAAGGCAGAGTTTGTAGCTGCTTCAGAGAGGAACGCAGAGTTGAAAAAGCAAATACGGAAGTTGAAGGAGAAGCTTCAATTGGCTGAACAGGGGGAAGACAGTGCTCAGAAACAGGTGTTGGTTTTGGGTGAACAGCATAAAACCGGAGCGTTTGGCACTGTGAAAGGATTACGAACCAACCCAACCGTTGTACCCGATGAGTCAGTGAACCCGAGTTTGGCCAAGATCTTGGAAAAAATTGCTGTAAATCGAGAACTTATTGTTGCGCTTGCAAATTCCAATGTGAAGGAAGAATTGGAAATTTGGTTCACTAGTATCAAGAGAGTGGGTATACCTAATTATCTAGTTGTTGCTTTGGATGATGAAATTGTCAGTTTCTGTCAGTCAAACGGTGTCCCAGTGTATAAACGAGACACTAGTAAGGGAGACGAAGATAAGGGGATCGAATCCATTGCAAAAACGGGAGGAAACCATGCTGTTTCAGGACTGAAGTTTCGGTTTTTGAGGGAGTTCTTGCAGCTAGGCTATAGCGTTCTTCTATCAGATATCGATATAGTCTACTTGAAAAATCCATTTGAAAATCTTTACCGGGACTCAGATGTGGAGTCCATGACTGATGGTCACGACAACTCGACGGCTTATGGATACGATGACGTTTTTGACGAACAAAAAATGGGTTGGGCAAGATATGCTCACACGATAAGGATATGGGTGTACAATTCTGGGTTTTTTTACATAAGGCCAACTATCCCATCAATAGAGCTTTTAGATCGTGTGACTGCTCGTTTAGCTCGTGAGAATGCCTGGGACCAAGCCGTATTTAACGAGGAGCTTTTCTTTCCATCACATCCGGGATATGAGGGGCTTCATGCCTCAAAAAGAACTATGGATTACTTTCTCTTCATGAACAGCAAAGTTCTTTTCAAAACCGTTAGAAAGGATCCTAAACTCAGCAAGATTAAGCCTGTTATAGTTCATGTAAACTATCATCCAGACAAGCTTGTGAGAATGAAGGCCGTTGTCGATTACTATGTGAACGGTAAGCTAGATGCCTTGACTCCGTTCCCCGATGGCTCGGAATGATAAGAAGCTCTATTTTAACCAGGCATTTGTACCGTTCTCTTGTACCGACATAGTTTGCTTTTATTTTGCAGTTTATATGTTACTGATGTATCTTTCTTTACCAGGCTTTCAAATAAAAGTATGAGAATAGCTTTTATGGATCAAATCAAATGTTTTATTTGGGCAGTTTGATATTATAACACTTGATTGTTTCAGTAATAAAAATGTGTTATATATCGAAGTTTCATATAGATAATTACTTAAGTAAACGTGATACACAGTTAAATTTATGTTACGTGGGTAATTTGATTGTTTCTTCGATTTTAAACAAAGTTACAGTTGAATTTGGAAACTTGTTCTATATTTTAAACAAAATAATCTATGTTCTATTAAAAAGTTCTCATTTGTAAAATCTTCCAATTTCAAATGAAGCAATGACATCAAGATATGAACACTAGACCCGATCACCTAGAAGCCACGAGTAATATCATATTGCACAATGTAACTATTTCAAACTTCTCCGTCTTAGTCACCACGACAAATTCGTAAGAATTTCAACGCCTACGGATCCAGAAACTTGGGTCGTTTTGAATCTGTAAGCTTGATGAGCGTCATCAAGTCATGTTTCAGTCCAAAATAATGAAAATGCAGCAGGGATTTGAGATATATGCTCTACAACCAAAGACTTACCTCAAGTTCTATATTTGGTAGGTCAAGCAGCGAGACCTGACATACACGCCTAAAACAAGATAATAAGATATTGCTTAGGTAGACAGCATTCCACGTGAGGCCAATAATGAGACAGCGTAGGCGGCAGTGGAGAAGCTAGATGCTAGATATCTATATTATTTGCCTTGCTCGTATGAATAGTTCTTCAATACGATATAATTTTTATTTCTTGTCGCAGAATTTCTGTTCATAAAACTATTTTGAAGTTGCTTCCGGACGTAAACAAATCAATCCATCGCGAGCTACTCGGAGCTCGATATAGTAAAAAACTTGTTCGAAATCTTTTGTTAAACTTATCGAGCTCAACAATTTTATCGTGTCGAGCTCGAGTTTAAGGATATTCGGCTCGTAAGCTTACGAGCCTGTTCGCAAGCTCGAGTTCGACCAGTTTTTCGGATCTTGAGTGTACAATAATAAATTGCATTGTCCCACGTCGAAATTTAAGTGTAAGGAAAATGATTGAAATGTTATAAAATGAGATGTTTACCCCTTAAATTCTCATATTTTAGTTGACTTTTTTACTAATAATGTTCGATGAACTTTTTTAGCATGCTCGAAAATTGTATTGTTTAATGAGCTCCATAATGAGCCAAACTCGAGTCATACTCGTTAAACATGATCAATGATCTATTGATGAAACAAACTTAAACTATTCATGAGCTCAAGTCTCATGATAAAAACTCAAATCGAGCCGAGCTCTAGTCTATATATGCTTTAAACGAGCCGAGCTCGACGAAGCTTGGTCGCTCGCTCACCTCCTTCATTTGCTCAAGACTATATTGTGTTCCATTAAAAATATATATTGCTACAAAATTTTAGTTAATTAAGAGTGATTGGATTAAGTATTTGAAATCTATTACTGATTTTTTATTAAAAAATTTAGATGAATTTCAAATTTCTCATTTAATTTAAGCCAAATCCATCCATAAAATGAAACTTAAAAACAGTAGATGTATTGTTTGGAAAACCCCTTGAAAGGCATTTTAAAAATCAATGACTAATTTCATTTAAAAAAAAAAAATCAATGACTAATTTTGAAATAGTTAATTCGATTTTTAATATAAAAAAATCTGAGTGTTTTGCATTTACTAACAAAATCATGACTAGAGCGAAAACCTTGCAAGACAAGCCATTCAGATTCCAGTCATTTATTTGTTTGATGGATGGTTGATGCATTGAGATTTTTTTCCACAAGAAAAATAGCCTCCTTAAACCCTAGATTTGTGTCCAGAATCAAGAAATTCGGTATTACTTTATAGGAATCAAGAATTATTTATTTGACATGGAAATCGATAATAAGGAGTATCAATTGAGATGCCAACTTCGAGGCCACGAAGACGATGTAAACTTTTTACATGTTACTTCTTTTATCTTTTTTTATTTGTTTAAGCCTGCTTGTAACCCATCAGTTCTTGTTACGAGTTTTATTAGGAAATTAGATTGAGCGCTCCATTTTTGAGTGAACTTGAGTTGGATTAAGTATTTGGTTTGACGATAATTTCGATTTGCTCGTTTCCTCTTTCTTGAGTTCTGTTAATAATTTATTTTCAGTGCCAAGTTATGATCCTTGAATTGTTTCCTGGCATTCTTGTCGTTGGCACTATCTTCAGTCCATCCTAATGTTGAGTTTTTTTTCTTGCATTACTATTTTGCATATCTGTCATTTATTTTTTTTGGCTATTAGTGTGGTTTGCTCGATCAAAAACTTGTTAGAAAAATTCGATCTTTTTTCAGAATATAAAAGATATGCATTGCATAGGTTTTCAATCCAGAGTCTAATGCCCTGTTATAATTACTGGGTTAACTTATTGAAGAGTGTGCATAGTTTTGGTGTGAATTGAATTGATACATTTGGCTGAATTCGTGATCTGTAGGCTCGTGGGATTTGCATATGTGGCAATATGGGTATAGCCACTTCTTCAAGGGACAAAACGGTTCGTTTCTGGACACTGGATGAGTCAAATAAGCGTGAGTTCTTCATGTCAAAAATATTGTTAGGCCATACTAGTTTTGTTGGCCCTTTGGCTTGGATCTCACCAAATGAGGAGTTTCCGGAGGGTGGGATTGTATCAGGAGGAATGGATACTCTTGTCCTAGTGTGGAATTTGGCCAATGGAGAGAAATTTGAGACTCTTAAGGGTCATAAATTGCAAGTCACTGGTATTGCATTGGACGGGCAAGATATTGTCTCAACATCAGTTGATTGGTATGTCATATCTCTATTCTGTATGGATGGTTTTTGTTTATAATTGTTGGATGGCGTGAAGAGAGGGGAAGTCTTGATGTTAACTCTGTATGAGCACTATCTTTATTTTATTTAATATTTCCCCTCATCAAATTCAAGTTCTGGTTACACAAACTTCTACGGTGATGTTACTGCCTCAAAATATCATTGCTCCTATTAGTTCTGTCCCTTTCTTATATTTTTCTGGCATGCAAAAAGGTGGCCTCAAAGGTGCTTTGTGATCAAGGATGGACAATCTGGCCTGTGAAAAAAATTACTTTTTGAGCCTGCTTGTGAACAATTCTGTTTCCACACCTGTGCAGACCAAGTGATACAGATTATTGTACTTTCTGGATTATCCATTGATGCTGTGCTTGAATAATTGTGCTGTAAATATGTAATTAGTTTGATCAATAAATATCATAATTCAAAATGCATGCGCACTGATGGTTAGTTGTGGTTGGTACACAGTTGTTAGTCGCTAAATATCTGTATTGTCAGATTATATGCTGGTGACCATTATGTCCATTGATTTGTCATGACATTTGTTTTTATCTCAGTTTTGAAATACTTATGTTTATAGTTTCTCTTGAAACAAGTGCTCCTAACCTAGACCATTTAACTTTTTATTGTTTATGGAGACAAGAATATATCCTATTTCTGATGCTCACAGATGAAATGTGCTTCTCATTTTCTGATTCTTCTCTTTTGTGACGGCTTCAACTTAGTACATTGTGCCGCTGGAGGAAGGGTAAACAGATTGAGGTCTGGGAAGCTCATAAGGCACCAATTCAGGCAGTTATTAAGTTACCTTCCGGCGAGCTTGTAACAGGTGTATGCTGTAATTCAAACTTTTTGCCTCATTTTTTAATTCATCATTATCTATAAATCTCCAGTTCCAAATATATCCTTTTCATGATTCATTAGGAATTTAAAATTTCGTTCAACTTGATGTGCTTTACATTTTGGCCAGATCATAATAAAATTTAATTGAAATTTTTTGGTGGTCTGGACGTAAACATATAGCGGGTTTTCTCCGTGAGATTTTCTCAGGGTTCTTCATTCCATGCAAGTGCTATGAAGAACATGAAAGTGCCTTGTTTTGACTTATATTTGTGGTCAAACAATATTATGTTAAGCTGGCTTGAAATGCAAAAATGAAAAACCTCAATCATCTCTATATTTACTGTCTTGCAATATTTTCTGGATTTAGCTTGAAGTATAGAATGGTGAAAATCTAGCTCGAAGTTTACAATCGTGAAAACGTCTAGTGTGGTATTTAAGAGCAAAAATATTAAAAGTTGGTTACAAATTTGAGGATCAGCCATAGATATTGTTCAATAAATTAAATTTCAATTACTTCTGCTTTAATCCAGGTTCAAGTGATATGACCTTGAAGCTTTGGAAAGAAAAGTCTTGTATACATACCTTTCTTGGACATACAGGTCTTTTTTTGTCCCTTGTTTACTCTCTATGACTTTGCACTCCCCCTCTTTTTGTACACGCTCTGGAAGAAATTGAAGTTCTAACACAAGCATCTTATACTTTGGATGTGCATGTAAGTTGATGACCATGGGTACATACACCTTTGTTTTCTACTCTTGTTCCACAGTTTAGGTTGGCAATGCTTTTCTTTGTTCTTTCCTTTTTGTATAGTGGTTATTTCATGAATTGGCCGCATGTGAATCTGTTTTACGCAAACACAGACGAAAACATTTGCTTTTCTTTATTCTTTCCTTTTTATATAGTTGTTATTTTGTGAATTGGCTGCACGTGGATCTGTTTTATGCATTTTTTTCACAGATGAAAACATTGACGTAATCAGTGTCTCCATATGTATTCTATTATATGGACTACATGGATTTATCTTATTATAGGGTCTAACCCATGAATACATATCAGGATGCACATTCATGTTTAGTTGTTTTGTTCCCAGTTCCAAGGAACCTATTAAACTTGTTGTGCTAGCAAATCTTTGGATGTAGTTAAGGAAAACACACAATCTTTAGCTTCTCCTTAGAGAATGTAACTGCATGTGGATTTACTAGCTGATGTTCATTCTTCTTATGTAAATACTTGTGCCCTGCTTGTTTTTAAGAAACTTTGGTGTTTTGCAGATACGATTAGAGGATTAGCTGTTATGCCAGGTTTAGGAATCCTTTCGGCATCTCATGATGGGTGAGATTTTACTTTCTTTCGGTGTTAGGCACGTCGTCTACGTTCAGTTACACAATGTGCTTGCTATTAAATACATGCAGTTTGTCTGTTGTTGAGTTTTGTGATGGTTCATGGTTGTGAATGATGAATCATTTTTTCATTTGAACTCATTGCACTTGAGCATCTAATATTTCTCGTCACGTATATAATTTTTTTTAATAGTAGTGAAGTTGTAGATTATTTTGTTTATTTGTCAAGCCAACTATGGATGAAACCCCTTCCACAAGAAAGTTTTGTTCTGAGAAGTTGGGCCTGCATAGATAAGTTAATCAGTGTGTGCCTGTATGCACTTTTACGTACTCATGTAACCTAAAATACAGACTATAGCAAGTTCATAGATGTGTGGGTGCAAACAATTCAAGTCAAGAGTAATGCCTAGTTTGAACTTTACACTTTGAGCTCAAGAATGATAAACCTAGCCATTTTATGCTTGAGAAGGAATTGGCCTCAACACTGCTGTTTAACTCAAAATCGAGTTCTTGTTTGAGCAAAATAGAAGAAAAGAATTTGATGAAAGTGTCGTGTTGCTCCAGAAATCATTTGGGGCGCATCGTAGATTGGTCTCTATTTATATAAAATATCGAACGGAGAAGAATGTATTTACACTATCTCGATAGATGAAAAAACAAATATTTTTGTGATTGAAGCGATGTGGACCAAAGAGGCATATGCTCCTTAGTTTTTTTTGTTTGATTCTCCCTTTTGATGTGGAAATTAAGTTTTCTCAAGTTTTTGGCTATCTAAATTCTTGTTGTTCATTGCAGTTCCATCAGGCTATGGGCAGTTAGCGGAGAACATCTGATGGAGATGGTTGGTCACACATCTATAGTCTATTCAATTGATGCTCATGCCTCTGGGCTTATAGTCAGTGCTAGCGAGGATTGCTCCGCAAAGATATGGAAAGGTCACTTCCTCTTGTCATTTATCGAGACCACATTTAAATATTTGTTGGGTTTGACTTTCTTTTTTCTAATGATCCTTGAGCATTGGAGATTATTTGCCAGTTTCTTGCAGTCGTTATACCTGGTTAAATTAACCAGGGTTTTTGGTCATAATCCTTTAGAAAATATAATTTATGAGCAACAATCAAATTTCAGATTCTCTGGCTGGTCAAATTTTAGCTTCTATGTGTATTGCTTCTCCGGGGAGGACATGTAAATAAATATTCTTTAGGTCACCAAAAATTTCCACTATTCTTTAAATTTCTCCCCTGTGTACTGTTTTTGTGACAAAGAAAATTTCATTTCGGTTTCAGCTATATTAAGCATCTAAGTTCTGAAGCTCCTTAAGGCATCATATTCTACAACACTATTCGAATTTTTATTCTGCTTTGAAAGGACTAACGTAATGATCTGAAGTTGTTTGTTTTCTACGTGAAAACATGTTAGTGCAGATGGTGTTTGTGTCCAAAGCATTGAGCATCCTGGTTGTGTTTGGGATGCCAAGTTCTTGGAAAATGGCGATGTTGTGACAGCTTGTTCTGATGGCATTGTTCGTATATGGACTTCTAATCATGATAAGTTTGCCGATACTGTGGAACTCGATTCATTTGCGAGTCAAGTCTCTCAGTACAAGCTCAGTAGGTAATACACCATCTGTTCTTGTTAAATTTCTCGAATTCATAATTCTGTTTATTTTTAAGTTGGATAACTGGGAAGTTGATTTTCGTGACTGATAACTATTAAACACAGGGATGGTCATGTTTCAAGATCATCATCATGGATGATGCATAGATTTCAGTTGGAAGATGCTATTTTTTAGCTTCTTGTTGATTTAGGTGTCCTTTTACTGTGGTTTTCAGACAATTTTTTATTTTGCTATAGGAAAAGAGTTGGGGGACTGAAATTACAAGATCTACCTGGACTTGATGCATTAAGAATTCCAGGTATGAGTTGCAAAGTAAATTTCTTCTTGTCAATGTGTTGGCTAGTTTAGGAACCATGAACTAGAAAGTTTCAGAGGTATAAAATACATGCCAATTGTTTCAATTCTATGATTATCAGGAAATAGTGATGGGCAGACAAAGGTCGTTCGAGAAGGAGACAATGGTGTGGCTTATGCATGGAATATGAGGGAGCACAAGTGGGATAAGGTATGAGACGAGCACATTCATGACCTTGCTCATTTACTCCCTCGGTTCACTCTAAGAAAAACTTGTTCCTCTTTAATTTTCCTTTTTAGATGGTTGGACAACCATGTGGCCTCATTTTGTGATGTGTTATTTCATTTCTTGAAATTTTTTTTATAAAATAATTTTGTTGATGTCTTCTCAGTGGTTTATACATCATAACCAAATCTAGCATCTAGGCATTTTGTGACTAAGGTTTGTACGATTAGCCTACCTGAATTTACTTTGTCATTGGCAATGCAGTTCGGATTAGGATTACACATCAGTAAAGTTCTGTTCAAAGCATGTAATTTAACTTTTATCTAATTTATGTCTGGTTGTTCGATTTTAATGTTCATTTTTGTTCTTAATCATTATGTTACATCCAGATTGGTGAAGTGGTTGATGGACCTGGTGATAACACGAATCGCCCTCTTCTTGATGGAATTCAATATGATTATGGTTAGCCTTTTTCTTTCTTAATTCACCTTTTCATATATGTGTTCCATTTCACTGCCAGTGACCATTTGAACTATCTTCAGTATTCGATGTCGACATTGGCGATGGTGGGCCCATGCGTAAATTGCCATACAATCGTGCAGGTATTTTTCTATTTTCCATGGAAGTCATTTGAGAACTGTACGGGCCACTTTTAGATCCAAATCATTAAAATCATGCTCGTAGCCCCGTACAGGTGAATTTGAGAGTATTACAAGATTAAACATTCTTGCACGTGTTATGATTTGATCGTTCCTTCTAATGATTTTCTTCCATTAGGAGATATAATTTGCCAAATATATAGCCTTGCACTATTAGCCTGAATTCCATACTGTTGTAAGCAATGACTGATGACAGATGATCCATATGCTGCGGCTGATAAGTGGCTTCTCAAGGAAGATTTACCTCTTTCTTTCCGGCAACAAATTGTCGAGTTTATTCTGCAAAATACAAGGCAAAAGGATTTTACCCTTGATCCATCTTTTCGAGACCCTTACACTGGCTGTGAGTTAAACATTCATCAGTTCACGACAATCCTGAACTTAGTTTTGTACATGCCACTTAATTATATGTTTTCCCTTCTCATTTTAATACTTCAGCCAGTGCTTATATACCAGGAGCACCATCTAAATCGTCAGGTAATTTTTATTGTTGACTTTGCATTCTATTTTCATGAACTGTGTTTTTATTCATAGAGAGATTGTGATTATTGCTTGAATAATTGCAGATGTTATATCAAAGCCTTCTTACAAACACATTCCCAAAGTAATTTTTTAGTATCCACTTTTTCATTTTCGCTTTCGTTTTGTGGTTGAATTTTTCTGTTCTTGGCTTCCATGCGTTTCTTCATAATATGATACATCCTATTTATGTAACAGGCTAGTCTTCACTTTTTTTCTGAGAACCGAAGACTCAGTTTGTCACCAAGATTTTTTGTGCTATATTCGTGCAAACACAGTGAGCTACTTAGTGATATCATGAATGTTGATCTGATGGAATCAGAAGGGTGTTAAGTTTTTTTGTACCCCACGAATAATATTATCCTGATGGATAGTATATGGGAATTGATGGTCTACTGTAACTGGGTAGAAAACGTGTAATAAAAAGACGAATTCACAAATGTTAATTTTGGTTGATCAAGAACTGTGTGTAGGGAGAAAGAGAGAGATATAGAACACCCATTAAAGCACCTTTAGAGTTCTACTTAATTCTTGAATTTATGTAGAGGTCTCAATTTGTTTGATGAACTAAAGTAATGTTTGGGACTTGAGCATTTGGCCATTAAGTGGTGGGAAACACCTTCATAGATGGGCTAACTCAGGGATTCCCCATCTCTACCTATTGTGAGCTCTTTTTTTCCTGAACTTGTATCCGGTGCTATACACACATGACAAAAAAAAATATCTCATTGATGTATAATAGTAGTTGAACCCTATAGTGTAGAGTTTATACTGTTGCTTCTTTACTCTATCATGCGGTTCAATATAGATGTCACTCGCCTTTTCTAGTGTTGAAGCTTTCGACAAATTAATTGAGGACAAAAGTTATTCTGTCATCCAGAAAGGAATGCTTGTATTTGACACTGCTCAGTTTGATGGAATCCTCAAAAAAATATCGGAGTTTAACAATACAATGCTGTCTGACCAGGTAAAATGCTTGCTTTCTGTTTTCTTCAATTTTGGATATTTCTTTTTCCTTGTAATTATGATATTTGTTAAATAGTCAAATTTTACTTTTCATTAAATGATGTATGTTCACTGAGATTTGAAATGTTCTACACCCAGTATTATTCTTACTCTCATTAAATGTTGGTGACTGCATTTCGATCGGTGGTTCTATGTAACTTTTTGCATGACTTTTATCTGTATCACTCTTTCCTGAAGGCGAGTATACATTTGAAACTGAATGAGGGTGATCTCCAGAGATTGAATGCCATTGTTAAAATTCTGAAGGACACCTCACACTATCACAGCAGTAGATTTGCAGATGTTGACATCGCATTATTGCTGAAGTTGTTGAAGACATGGCCACTTGACATACTATTTCCAGGTAACTGTAGTTAGACTAATAGTTATAGTTGTTTTCACTCTCACATGCAATCATCTTTCCTTCCGTGTTGGCATGTTAGTTGGATTGTGCAAGGAAAATTTCTGAAGTATATTAGTCGGAACTTGATGATTTGTAGATTTCCTGGTTATTCTAATATTACATAGGACTTGCTGATGAGTGGGGAAACACTATGAATAATTGTAGCTTCATGGCGGTTGTTATGCCATTTATGTCAGTGCTAATCCATAAAAGATTGAGACAGACAGAACCTGAATTAATCTGTATCATACAATATAATTTTTTGAAAGCAAAATGTTCATAGGCATATAGTTTATTTACGACATGGATAATATTTTCTGTTGGCAGAGAATTGTTGACGTGAAAAATAATATAATAGAAGAGTTGAAATTTGATTTGGCGGGATTATAAACAAGCTTCTATTTGTTTTGTTTTATCTAATACTTATTTTCAGTTATCCACGTTTCTTTTTTGTTGATCTAACAAGCCTATAAATTGGCTTATTATTACATTTAATGGACATATTTGATTAATAATATTATTTTGATTTTCTTTGTCTCTTCTTTTTTCTCTTCCCTCGTAGCCACCTTACCGCACCATCTCTGTCTCCATTCTCTCTTTTACTCCTCTTTTCCTCTCCTGTTCTACTTCTCCTTCTAATTCTACATCAACGTAACGTAGGAAATTTTAGGATATTGTTTTACCTTGACTTGAGGCATTTAAACTCACAACCGCCATTCTATCATGTTAGCACTTTTTTACCTGATGAAAATACTGCTGTCACTTGTACTATAATGTCGGTAAATTAAGTATTTATGGATTACAAGTTGAGCTACATTGTTATCTTTATATAGTTATCGCAGAATCTTGCCATATGATTTATTAATTATATATCCATTGGCTCGATTGTCTGTGATGGAACTTGGAAGTGACCCTCCTTGAACTAAGATCGAACATTGTGGTGTTTTATCGCAGAATCTTGCCATATGATTTATTATTTATATATCCATTGGTTCGATTGTCTGTGATGGAACTTGGAAGTGACCCTCCTTGAACTAAGATCGAACATTGTGGTGTTTTGGTAATTTTCTCTTATGTTGCTTGCAGCCATTGATGTTGTGAGGATGATTGTGCTGCATCCTGATGGAGCGACTAAGATTATCCAGCTATCACAGGATGGCAATGGTACTCAATTAGATATCCTAACAACATTTCCATGCATGGGTTGGGAAGTTGGGATTAGTTTTTTTGTTTGTTTTTCATAATCTTGATTGTTCAGTAAAAACTTGCTGTGATACTCGGAGAAAGATGGCTGAGCCTCATGTCTCTTGATTTGGATATTCATTTTGCATTTTCATGTTGCGACCCATAAATTTAATGTAAATTGATGTTGAATACCCATCTATCCTCAGATGTTATTGTTGAGTTGATCAAGAAGGTAACTTCAACTCCACTCCCCTCAACTTTACTGACCAGCCTTCGTGCAGTGACTAATCTTTTCAAAAATTCATATCATAACGGATGGTTACAAATACATCGAGCAGAGGTTAGTATCTCTGGATGTATGTGGCAAATGCCGTAATTTATCTAACCTATTATTTATTCTTGGTTGGTTAGTAAACGGATACTTCTCCATTATTGATTTTGTAGATTCTTGATGCTTTCTCAAGTTGTTGGCTGTCTGCTAACAAGAACGTGCAATTATCTTATGCAACATTGTTACTCAAGTAAGTAGTTGATTGGGGATGACCGATGTTCGCCAAGTTATTAGCCCTATGGTTACCATAAAAAAACAAATTTTACCCTAGATCTGTTTATTTGTCTTTTCCTTAAACAATGGCTTTATTCATTTGTTTCCCTAGTCATTATCTGCATTTTTTTGTGCTCTTCAGCTATTCTGTTCTTTTGATTGAGATGAATGATGAGGTAGGGCAGTCTCAAGTTCTTTCCGCTGCATTGGAGGTATAATTTTGTAGGCAAAGTTATTTAAAAAATAAATGACACACCCTTGTCCTCTCAAGGATGACGTGACTATATCATCAAACTGATGGTTATGATGTTAAATTATTAATAATTCATCTGTTGTATTTCTGCCTTTTTATCTCCTGAAGATGGCAGAAGAGGAAACTGTTGATTCTGATTCAAGATTCCGAGCTTTGGTGGCCATTGGCTCACTGGTATGATATCTAACACCGCAACAGTTCCCCTATATGGCAATATCATTATTGAGCGACGCATTCCATGTCTTAAAAGAGGCCAATCCCTTGCACACGATTATGATATTTTGGTTCCTCGGAAAAAAAATTATAATAGTTTGATGTGTGGATAAAGTTTTCTGTCAAGGACTCAGCCCTATGTTTGATATCTGCTTTAATGCGCCCAAGTCTTGAAGTCACCCTTGTGTGCATGCAATTTTTTCTGGTTATCTCCGGCATTGAATTTGTTATGGCATCTAAAAAATTCTCACTTTAATATGGCTTTTTAAAATATGTATGGATAGACAATTTGCGGATGTAACATAGTAACATGAGAATGACATTGCACTACATAGTTTGCAATGACAATTAGACCATAATTCTTGTATCATTAATCTCTGTTTGGATTCCAAGTTTTTCCTCTATTACATTACATTATTTCTTTTTTTTCTGTAACAGATGCTTGAAGGCTTAGTGAAAAAAGTGGCATTGGATTTTGATGTTGTCAGTGTGGCCAGAGCTGCAAAAGCGTCTAAAGAAACTAAGATAGCTGAAGTTGGAGCTGACATAGAATTGGTGGCAATACAGGGTTGAATCTGTGTTTCTGGACCCTTCGCAAATTTTCTGCAGTTGAATGTGGAAGACGACCATTAAAAAGTTCTTCATTTGCGTGGTTGCAAGGTTTTATTTTGTTTCCAGAATGACACCAAAAGCGAGTCACTTGCGAGTGCTTGAGAGACTTGAAAATATGTACACACCCGGAAATGTGTAGGCCATATTTAGTAATATTTTCTGAGATGCTTCCGTATCAAGAAAGGTTTCAGTTTTCTGGGGAGATCTCTTGCTTTATTTATTAAATTTTTTTTTTTGGTGGGCCAAACTATAGAACATTGAAATAATATTAATTGGCCGGGCTCAAACAAAAAATTTGTTCAAAATATTAACTAAATGTTTGTTACCATATTCATGACTTACGTAGGTTTTTTAGACGTACGTGGTGGTGGAAGAAGACATAATACTGGTAGAAAGATTTTATATTAGGATGGAAAAGCTGAATTAATTATTTTCCCCCAAAAACCTCTTTTAGATTGAATAATGGTGTTTGGTTCAGCTTTTAAAATTTTAATTAGAAGTCTTTTCGTTAAATTGAAAATTTATAATTACTAGTTAATTGGCACATATTGCATTTATTTAATGTTAATAAAAAGGTGTGGGTGGAAAGTTGAAACTCCTCTTATTTGTCGTTGAGGGGTAAAAATATTTGACTTTGTGAAAATATATTGCATGTAGGGTACAGATTCTCAGGTTAACAATTAGATAGATAAGAATTTCAAATTCATAATAATAAATTCATTTGTTTATTTAGACGAATCAACTTAGCAATGAACTTTACATTCTAAGTTATTATTCGTGGAACATTATTATACCTAATTGTGCATTAATTTCCTCAATTCTGGATTCCCTTTATTGCTTTATGGTGAGTAGTATCTTTTTCTGAACTAATTAATGTCTGTATTCTATTTAGTTTTGTTGATATTTGCGCTATAATTTAGGGCTTAGCTGCAACCTTCTGGCGTCGATGATTTGGGATTAGATCGATAAATTGTGTTCATTTGAATAAGTTGTTAGTGGTGTAAGGATCTGACATTAATTGATTCTCGTTTTCCATTTGCTTTTAGACTAATCTACGTATTTCAGCTTCACGTGAATCTGATCTTGCTGTTTCTGTTATGTATCCAAAAGATAAAAACATGTGGTGTTTTTTGAGTAAAAAAGATACACATTTAAAGTGTTGGGCAGTTTGGTATTGTTCTTTTTAAAATAGATATGTTGATTGCATGATACTGTTGTAGTTGGTTGTTGATTTTGTTGAGTTCAACGCCTTCTTATTTTATGGATTTATTGCTGGTGAATGTTTCCCTCCTGGAAATGGTGTTTCTTGGATGTTGCATGTATTGTTTCGAATTGATGTTTGTACATTAGTTATTGATTGAGTACACGTTTGTTCCTCTTGGATAATAAATAGAGCTCGGAGGCTCCGGATCGAGAAATGGAACTCAGGGTGTTCATGAATCAAATGATGTTTCTTATTCATCTGATACAATTTGTGACACGGGGAATTTCGAGTGCAATATCTGCTTTGAATTGGCGCAAGAGCCTACTGTTAAGCTATGTGGCCACCTTTACTGTCGGTCCTGCCTTTACCAATGGCTTCAAATCCACTCACATTCTCATGAATGCCCAGTTTGCAAAGCTCTTGTGCATGAGGAGAAACTAATCCCGATATATGGGAGGGGTAAAACAAGTTATGACCCTCGATCTCGATCTGTAACTAGAGCTGGCATTCGCGGTCAAGCAATGGTTCAGCAACCACAAACTGCCCCACGTGTAGATTTAAGGCATATCCAACAAGATGAGTTGGATTCCATCCCGGGAATGGCTGCAACAAGGTTTGGTGATCTCACGCTGTCTGCTTTTTTTGGTGTGATGCCTGCGATTTTTAACCTTCAGATGCATGGATTCCATGATGCTACTGTGTATGGATCAACATCGAGAGTTCCATATCTGTTCTCTAGTTCCTTTCAGGGAGGTTACTTCCATGGTTTTCATCATTATGAGTCCACTCATCTAGAATGGAAACGAATTGCTTTGAAATATTTTTTCGTCGTCATCGGTTTTCTCATACTATTGCTTCTAATCCATTCAGAAAAAAATTGGCATATTTTCGCTTAATCCGCATCCTACTTGCGCGGAAGTCCAAGTACACATGATGAACGAATTTTTTGGCGATCAAGTACGATAGTTCGAATGGAATAATCTGCAGCATTTTTCTTTCACCTCAGCTACTAAACTGGTGGCTGTCATATACATGTCACTCTCTTGTTTCAAGAGTAAATCAAATGTAGTACATTTTGTTGTTGCTAATTTTCAATAGTCGTGTAATCAAAACTGCAAAAGATAAGTATGTGTTGATGGGTTTGTAAATTTGTATAATATGTAATCTTCTTTGTGAACCGAAATATACCTACCTATTTTGCAGTGTATTGTTGTATGCACAAATGTACAATGTCGAGTCGTATCTTTTATATATATATATATATATATATAT
>NC_133315.1:19095413-19102760 GCF_012295235.1 Primulina huaijiensis
ATAATATTATATTATATTAATAAAATAATATACTATTATATAATATTTAATATGTTAACACCGGTACATCTCTTTGGATTAGTTAAACGATCAAATTTTTCAAAACTAAAAACATGAAACTTCTATATCTTTGAGTTTTCTATATTATATCCAAATCTCAAATCATTTGGACTTCATATGGAAAAGATATGTCATTAATTACCATTTTGCCCTTAAAATTAATTCATTATTTTTCAATTTATTTACGAAAATACCATCAAAATAAATTGAATATTTTTCAACTTATTTACCAAAATACCATCAAAACTATTTTATTCTCGGGATCTCACAATATATTTCAGTCAAATAGTTTCATAAAATACTTAAAAACATTGAAATAAGAAAATAAGAAAACATCAACATAATCCATAAAAATTAAAGTGTTTAAACCAAACATGAAGATTGAGATGTGGAAGAGAATAGAAAGTCGAGTAAAGAGACGATTGTAAATTTAGAAAATATTATGTGTTCAACAATACACATAATTATCAAACCTCCGCTGGGTCCACAAAATTTTACTACAACACGTCGGACTTCAAACGAAACCGCTATTAGGTTCACAAACAACTGTTATGCTTAAAAATTATTTTAAGATTCATGAATAAAATTTACAAAAATTTCTTCCCTTTAAGATTCATGAATAAAATTTGCAGAGATTTCTTCTCTTTAAGATTCATGAATAAAATTTACAGAGATTCAGATTTTATCAGAGTGAGTAATGGAAGCGAGGCCAAGAAAAAAAAAAGAAAGAAATAAGATAAGAGAGTGATGAAGACGTAAGAGATTTATTCCAATTTTTATATAAAACTTAAAACTTAAAAATATAAAATAAAAAAAAAATCTACCCTAATTTGGCGGGCCAACCCGCCCCGTTTTGGGCTCGACCCATCTTGGCCCGCAACCCAAACGGGCTCAGCCCATTTGGTCCGCCTCCAAACGGGATGATATTTTATCAACCCAACCCGCTCAATTTTTATAGCGGGGCGGGCCGGCCCGACGGACCTGACCCAATTTGACAAGTCTATATATATAATTTACGATAATAAATTTTTTTGAATAACAAATAGTACGTGTGTGTACTGAATAATAATAAAATGTTAATTTCCGAAACAAATGTAAAAAAGCTAGCAAAAACTTTTTGTTGATTCAAATCCACAAGGCAACGCTTCTTTAATTGGACACCACAACACCGCACCCGTCCATTTTCTGGACTATTGTTTCTCGATAATTTGAAACCCTTCTCCCAAATCCCAGTGGAAATCCACCCTTTACAATTGGGAGACGGTGTTCAAATGGAGGCGGATAGAGTGGGACTGATTTTGGATAGAACCCTAGAGTTGAAGTCCAAGATTACCAATTGCATTCACAAAAAGACTACCAATGCGGTGAAAGAAGATGCAGGAAGTGAATCTGAAGTGTCTAAAGCTAATCCGGATGCCGAAAATCAACAAGAGGGCGATGAAGAAACAGAGAGTCTGCTCAACATTCGAGATGCTCTCGATTCCCTTGAAGGCCAGCTGTCTGCGCTGCAGGTTTCTTCTTAAATTTTTTTCTTTACAAGTTTCCGAATTTATGTTTGGGTTTTGTTAGATAACTGTAATAATTGAAAGTTCGTGGAAATTTCATATGGTTCTAGGTGTGTGTGGAATGAGATTCGTTTACTGTTCAAGGGTTTAGTTAAGGAGTGTCTAATTTCCAGGAGAGGACCCGGAAGTCCTTCAATTGCTGATATTCTATTGTTGCAAAAATTGTATTTTTAGAATAATTAGATTAGATCATATAACCTTTTCATATCTTTGAAATTCACCTTCTCTTATGTTTTTTTCTCTTTGGAGAAAATATATCTCCGGGCCTCGAACTGGTGGTATTTCCTAATAATTTGGCTGAAATTGAACTTTTAGTTCAAATGGTTGAAAGGCTTCATTCTGTGGTGAAGATGTTGTGTCGATTCAAGTTGGAGAATAACTATTAATTTTTCATTTTTTTACGGTCAAATATGTTCGTCTGCAAAAAATATGTGCATTATGATTCTATCTGCTGAGAAATGGTAACCTGGTTATAATTTCATGTTGGCCTAGGATAAATCTGAGGAACCATAGTTTTTGGAATGCATGGTGCACAGATAAATGTGTGATTCCCTGAGCCTAGATGTAAGGCGTAAGGCAACGTGCACAACTTATCAACATGAAGTGCAGTAAGGACGAAAATACTGGAATTTAAATATTCGAAGAAAATTATACCCAATATCTATATCAAAACTATTAGATGACAAAAGATTAACTATTCATTAGCTTATTGAAGAGGTTAATTGATTATTCACTTTGTATTTCATCTTTTACGCACTATGTTTCATGTCTGGGTCGTTTGTGGCTTATAAAGAACACACCAAAACTCGTGCTTCATGGCCAAGATGCATGCTTTGTCGAAGGGTTGTGTCTTAACTCGCGTGAACCTCGCTATGCTTTGAACATACTCGTTTAGGATTGAAACTTGTAATAAATGACGGATGCAAGAAGTCTTCCTGGTTTATAAATGGAAGTTCTGCTACTTTCTTGCATTATATAATGTAGAGTTTTTGGCATTATTTGCGGGTTGGCTAAAATAAATGTTTCCATTATTTTCTATTTTTGTGCCTCATGGAGATTCCTTTTTAAAACATGATAGAATGGACAAAAATAGAATCATGCGATTCTTCTTTTTCCTGCAGGAACCCTTTACGCATTTGCAAGATGTTGCTCAATGGAATTTGAGCAATACACTTTTGGGAAATCAATCTCTTGAGTCCACAAACCTTTTTTAAAAATTTCCTACTTTCGGGTTATTTTATACTTGTGTTTTGTTCTGATTGTCCGTCTCCTTTTAGTTCTTCATTATATGAGAACTTTAGGGTTGAGGTTCAAAGATTTGAAACATATTAAAATGTGCTGTTGTTTTCAATGATTGGAAAAGCTGCAGTAATTTTTATGTGATAAAAGAACTGACCATGGCTTTTTTGTCTTCCGAAGTATCTGAAAGCTTTTTAACTTCATATCTGGTCTTGCCTTTCTTGAGCAGCCAAGCAATGTATCAAGTTCTTACAAAATTATTTTGTATGAAAAAGCTATATTCTATTGGTCGACTTGCTTCTGCATTTGGGATCAAATGACACTCTGAATGCTAAGAACCAATTCAGTGGTTCTTCATAGGACATGTGAAATCATTTTAAACTTCAGCCTGCTAGTTAATAGTTACTGTATAATCCGTACAGAGTAAATTTAGTGACATTGAAGTGTCTCGTGGGAAATTTGTTTTTGAAATTGTGTGGTGAATGAATCAACTTCAGACTGCTGTTAATATTTTAGGGCTTAGCTTCTTGCACCAGTGGACAAACTGGTTTTCTTATGTTTCGAAGGACCTTAATAGAATCAAATGTTACTTTCATGGCTTGAAATTCCCCCCCCCCCCCCCCCCCCCTCTTTTTCAAGTCCCGAAGGCACCTTACTTATTATCATGTGCTTCTTAGGCACTACAGCAGCAGCAATGGTATGAAAAGGAATCAGCCTTGACTGAGATAGAGTACTGCCAGAAGAAGTTGCTCAAAGAGCTGAAGGAATACAAAGGTAAGGAGTTAGAAGTCATACAGGAGGCTATTGCTTTTGCTAGCGAAACCGAGGATAACAACGATCTCCTCCTTCCCCCGTATCCGAGCCGTCCCTCTCGTTCCACTGTCTCCGATAACGAGCCATCCTTCCCCTCCACTCGTAAATTTTCTCAAAATGGGGCTGTTGATAACGGCCTTCTAGATAGAGATCAGAGACGATCTGAATCTAGAAGACCATTGAAAGGGTTAAAATTCTTAATCACCGCAACAGCCAAGGCAGCGCTTACAGTTGTTGGAATGGTAACTATTTTGAGTCTGGCTGGTTTTCAGCCCAGGCTGAGGAAACGGAATGACCCGCGGAAGCTCTTCGATTTGTTTCAGCTCCTAAGCAACGATGAAGCACAAGCAACTATAGAGTGTCCTCCTGGGAAGGTCCCAATGTTTGACAATGGCGAAACACGGTGTGTTGTAAAAGAGAGAATTGAAATTCCGTTCGACTCGGGTGTGACAATCCCTGATGTGAAATACGGGTGTGGTTGATCTTGAGTCAAAAAGAAAGAAGAGAAAAGAGAATTGTAGTAGTATCACCAATTCTAGTTCTGCTCCTTTTGTATATTCTGTCCTTTTTTTTACGTACGCTACTGCATTCCTCGTGAAGATTTGACGGTCTCATAATTTTATATTATCTAATTTGGATATTGTTGGCGGCAAATGCAAGGTTTTGTTTTGCTTTCTAATTCTCGTCTTCTTTTACTGTCATCATGCGACAGAGTCCAAATATTGTCCGGATTTATTTTATTTGATTTTGTTCACCTCTTACGCAAGGAGTCAATTCCAATTCAACTTGTCTCGATTGTTATAAACACATTCTAAAATCCATTGGTAAATACAATAACGATTCATGGAGCACAATCAACAGTTACTACATTTATTGTAATATATACATGTATAGAACATATGTGTGTGTGTCAAAATAGTAAATAGTCGGTATTGGGAATATGGGACAAAAAAAAAAGAGGCAATCTGGCTTATTTTAATCCCAAAGGCAGATCAACTTTAACAATTTAGCAGTAAAAAACTCAAAAGTTTCATGCACATAAGCGCACTTATTTTCAACTGTTTGGCGATTCAGCAAGCTTAATTTGTTCAGTCCCAAATCATGGACATCTGCAACTTCAACAAGATCGGTTGTGACAATCCCATTACTATACTATACTGCAATAATAGTGAGTGCTTCTGTATTGTTTCCGAACACGCGTACCTTTGTTCTGGTCTTGATTTGCTTACATTTTCTTGGAATTATTTCTTCAGCAAGCCCAAGTTCCAATTTCTTTGCGAAAAAACATTTGTAGCTTCAATCTTTTAACCATTTATCATGGCTTAAAATGGATGATTCATGGAAGCCTCATCTCTGTTGCAGAACTCCCAAGATCTCAAGATGTAAGGCCCTTTTATATNGGACTAATAAAATTTTTCTCATATCTTTTTTATCATATTGTTTTCTTTTGTTATTTGTCATATTCTCTCAATAATGCATATATTTTATTATAATATTCAATTATTGCAATCTTTTTTTACAATCAATGATATGCAATTTTTTATTTACAATGTTGTTTGATTATTATTCTCTTTCATGTAAATTGACAATAATTTCTACTATATGCTTTTACTTTCCTAATCACCTTTAATTTATTAGACACTTATATTTGATAACATATAAACTACACATTATTATTAAGGGTGAGAAAAATTTCTGTTAAACCGAATTAACCGACCGAACCGAGTCAATTCGGAAATTCAGTTCGGTTATTTTAGAAATTCGGTTTTCAAATTAAATTCGGTTAATTCGGTTCTGTTACGGTTTTCAAAATTTTGATATCAGCTAACCGAATTAATCGATATAATAAATACTATTATTTAATAAATTTTTATTATTTATCAATTTTAATATATTTTTAAATTTTTAATTTTAAAATCAGCCCTAATTCTAAAGAAAAATTTGTGATGTATGTGATTTTAAGTTTTTATGTATTTGTGTAGATTATAGTGTTCAAAAAAATTACATATATAATTAAAATTAAATCACAATTTTTTTTAAAACTAATCGGTTAATTCGATCACCAACCGAATTAATCGATTTTAATTCGGTTCGGTTTTCATCGGTTAATTTTAATTCGGTTCGGTTTTCATCGGTTATGAAAATTAATTCGGTCGGTTCGGTTATTGCTAAATATTTCGGTTTGGTCCGGTTATGACAAATTCAGTTCGGTCGGTAACAAAACCGACCGAATGCTCACTCCTAATTATTATAACAATCTATCATCACATAAAAAGTACTGATAAATTGATTTAAAAAAATATTGATTAAATGTTGTCATTTATTTGCAATTTATAATAATAATATTTTTGAAAATAAATCATCTTTTTACTGACTCTTATGACACTTATTTTAATATTCATATTAACTCATAAGTATAATTAGCACAATCAAATTACTAATGTCATATTGGTATTACCTCCGAAAAAATAATATATTTAATTTTTCTAATTGTTTAAATATCTTAACGGGAACATTTGTGTACCCTTATCTTGAGAAAAATTCATTGCATTTATAAAGTTTGAAAGATAAATATAACTTTATAGTATACATTTATTTTGAAAACTGAATTCATTGTATGACAAATACTTCTTGTATTTCTATTTTTTTGTGTAACCCAAAAGAGTTAATATTTTTTCTCATTTATCTTCTCCATCTCAATGAAAAAAGTTATAAAAAAATATTTATTATGTTGATATATTAATATGTGATATACATAGATATAAGAATTTTGAAATTCAATTTATTCACAATGTTTTTTCATAACAAAGGCCAACTCAAAATAATAAAAATTAGGATTCATAATTATTTTAAATATGATATAAAAATAATATGTGGAAACTTTTTTTGACATTTTAGTTGCAAAATACATTGATAAATGCATGTAGGTGCACTATTTCATTGTGGCAATTATAACTTTATTTAAATATCTTATTTCTCACTCAAGGATTAAAATTTGTTTATTTCTTATTTTGATTATCGAAAAATCCAATATTTCATTTAAATGTTTTTGTTAATAATATTTACATGAGTTTTATTGTATATTTATCCAATTTGAAAGAAATAAATTATAATTCAATATATAATAATATTTGAAAATTGTAGAATGCTTCTAAATTTAAAAATAGAGTAACATGTAAGGGATCAATTCAAAACTAAAAGTTGATGCAACATGTTTCTTCTAGCTTTACAATCGAATAATATAGGATCGAGCGTTTGTCGCTTTATCAAAAGCTATAGCTGATGATAACTATGCAAGTCAAATCTTTAAATCATACAACAGCTCAAGCGCCTACCCATCGTGGACAATTGTTGTATCAAACAATCTATCTCCTAATAATTGCACCAATTGCAACTCAGATCTTTTAAATCGCACAACTCAAACACCACTGTTCGATTACTCTACCAAACAAGGACAATTATTGCACTCAACAATCTTCCTCCCAATAATTACACTCCTTACAAGGAATCGAACTCGTGACCTTGACTCTGATACCAATTGTAGGACCGAGTGCTTACCGCTTTACCAAAAACTATAGCTAGTGGTAATAGTGCAACTCAAATTTTTTAAACCGCACAAGCACCACGGTTCGATTACTCTACCATGCAGGGACAATTATTGATATATATA
>NC_133315.1:19103274-19111032 GCF_012295235.1 Primulina huaijiensis
TAACATGTTTATCCACTAAAAATATTGAAAGAATTTTTATACAATTTAATAAAAAAGTCAAAGTACATCATTTTCTGATTCCGAATAACGATAACATTATTATTACGTTACAATGATAAATAAATTATTATTTTTAGTTTATCATCATAGTCTTTACATCAATAAACACATTTTCGAATGTAGGATGTTAAATTTAATATTGACATTAGATAATTATATTATTAATTCTAACATTCTTTTTTTATTCTTCTCAATACATTACTTTTTCTATCTTCAAATATATTAATCTATTTATTATTTTATACAAAGTATAATAATTATTTGGTTAATTGATCACATTTAATATTAGATGTTTAGAAAAAATTTTAATATATCTTTAAAGACCAACAGATGATGAAATTAAATTTGAAATCAAGAGAAAAATTAAGAAAATGTAGAACGCTACAGTGCATAAACTTTCGCTTTGTACAGTGACAAAACATAAGGTGAGACCAAGTGAGATACTTATACATATGAGTCTCATTCAACTTAGCCTATTATAATATTTTTATTAACTCACTTTGTCATTCGTTTTTACTTCACTAACTTTACAGTGTGACGTTCATTCAAGCATTAACTTTTTATTTTTTTAGTACATAGTGGCCTCTACTCTCACCGACTTCAATCTTTAGAAGTCGGTATTAGTAGTTTATAGATAATAGACAATTATTTAGTTTTTATTCTCTGTCTTTTGATTAATCGTTTAATTTTTTATGTTCTACCTAATTAATTTTTAGAATTTTTATTGAATTTTTATAATCATGATTAGAAGTGTTGCACGCATACAATATAAAATTATTATATATTTAAAATGTTAATATTGAAGTGTCGAATAAATGTACTAAATCATTATTTAAGAATTTTTACAAAAACAATATACATCATAATTCAGATTTAAAAATTAACATACAAATAAAGAATTGTGATGAATATCTTATAAAACAAATGGTGGTAGCCTAAAAAGATTAAATATGATTATTGTAAATGAATTTTTTTAATTAATTAGAAAATTTTCATCAAATGCGATGAATTAATTAGAATGTTTTCAATATAGAATGTCGATAAATGTTTTTCCATATTAGTTAGTGATTGAGTCCTTATGAACATTTAAAAAAAATGTGTCTTTAGTTATAGTAACAGTGTCTTATAATTTAAAATATTAAATGAAACAAATTATCAAGATAAAAAATTAATTAGGAAATTCAAGAATATTTGATTACTCAATTAGTTTAATTGACACGCTCTTTAGTTTGTTGATTTAATAGATATTAAATTCACAATCACTGAGTTTGACAAAATTTCTTGTGGAATAAAATATAATTATAATGAATTACTTGATTGCATATGTAATAAAATTTTGTATATTTCATATATGTTTGATTTATTTCATTTATAAGCTGAGGTTGAAATTTTATATGTTATGATATAAGATTTGTTATACAACTTAACATCGATAAATTCACAAAAAATTTATACATTAATTTCTACTACCATATAATTCTGGTTTCGCTCCATACTTTTGTGTATTCGTTTGTTTGAATTTATTATTCCTCATTTTACCAATACCCATAATATGTCAAACATGAAAGTGAATATTAATTTAAAGAGATGATAATATTTATATATTGTAATAAACATATTTACCCCTCACAATTCTGATAAAACTAACTTAAAAATAATATGTTGACGAACATATTGTCAGGAATCCAAAAATACAACTCAAATGTCAACTTTGACACTCAATTTTGAGTGACTGCCAAAATATCTCAACAACCCACAATTTTTGGACAAGATAATAACATCACAATTTTGAAATAAAAATGATATTTTCCATTTTATATCAAGAATTCATTATTGAAATATTATATATATAGATATTTAATATAAACTCGTACGAGCTCATTTAGGCTCACCTTTAAATGAGTCAACAAAATTTCAACCCAACTCACTTAAACTGTTTGGCGGTGTAGGCCAAACCGACAGACCCAACCCAAATTGACGGCTCAAATCACAACGATCTTTTACCGTGTTTTATTTAAATAATTTATAAATATAAATCGCAAAAAAATTCGGTTGCAAAAAACTTTAATTTAAACACATAAATTATGGCAAACTGTCACATGAGGACATGAAAAAAATTAATAAGACACCAAAGAAAATTCACAATTCGATAATGAGTTATTTTTAAACTTTAATTAATTTAATTTACATAATGAAAAGATAAATAAAAAATCTAAATCATTGGATTAAAAATAACATATTATAATGTAGGTAGGAATAAAAAAACCAAATACTAATTTATATAATGAAAAGATATTATTGGATAAAAATAAATATTATAATGTGGGTAGACATAAAAAATTAAATACTAATAATAACACATATTTAAAATATGAATAAGGAGAAAGAAAATACACATTTAAAGTAAGCAATTATTGCAAACAAGCAATTAATAAGGAGATAAATGTAAATTCACATATAAAGTCACATATTTATATATATATAAAACTTGATTTTTAATTCGAATCATGAATCGAACTTGATATTTACATGATGTTGTGCTGTAAAATACGACCTGGCATTCATGCCACATATAACATCATCATCCAAAAGTTGGTAATTTAGTAATGCTTGGGAATGAAGGCGTGGAAAAGAAACATGGAGTAGAAGTGACAGCTTTCACAGAAGAACAAGAAGCTTTTGGTCACCAAGTCATGGAAAGTTATGAAGAAAAATGCGGGAGAATTGGGTCTTAAATTCTTCTTAAGGTGGGTTCAGTGATTCTTGTTATTTAGATAAATAAATAAACTCTGTGGTCATTTTTACCAGGGTTTTATGATGAAATGACTAAATTTGTAGGATATTTGAGATAGCTCCATCTGCGAAGAAGCTTTTCAGATTCTTGAATGATTCAGGTGTGCCTCTGCAACAGAATCCACCGCTAAAACCACATGCCGTTACTGTTTTTGTCATGGTAATATTATTATTTTACTTACTTTGTTCTTTTGTTATTGTATCGAGAGTTCTGTCTGCTCTTGTTTATAGGAAAAATATGCCACTGTGTGTAATAGAGCTCAGCATTTGTTCGAAGTTGTAGTTAATTGATGTATCACTGAGAAATAAATGTATTATATATATGTGAAACACTTCAATCTCTTTAAAATCTAAAGTATCANCTGGGCTCCACACACTTCACATATGGTGTGGTAGACGAACATGTTGAGGTACATTTCACATTATCTTGCAAGATTACTTTGTGTAATGGGAGTTGAGCTAGACAGAAGAAAATCTAGTTAGTTTATCTTAAAAACGAGTTCCAATCGATCCATTTCTGGTAACGAAATTTGCATTGCTGGAGACTATAAAAGAAGCAGTGCCAGAGATGTGGTCGCAAGAGATGAAGCGCGCTTGGGCGGAAGCGTATGACCAGTTGGTGGATGCTGTCAAGGCTGAAATGAAACCTGCATCTGCTGTTTCTAATTGAACAAGTCTATATATAAATTCACATCTACAATATAGCATTTATTTGTTTTGGGGAGTCGTTGACTTTTTTCTATCAGCATTGAACATACAATTACACAAATGTCTAAATTTGAGAAAAATTCCATGCTATTTTAATTTACATCTAAAGGTGATTAATTCACGTATAAGATCCACTGTAAAAAAAATATAGAATCCACATATATTAATAAATATTGTAACTGTTAAATCAATACAATTTTGCTAGCTTATTGTATGTAGACTCTTAAATAATCATGTTTCGATCATTTCCTGATCGAATATACTTGCACACACTTGCAAATTGTTCCCGAAAACTACCCTTTCAATAATTTTTTCTTTTATTTAAAGCAATTTAACATCTATATCATTCTGCCATTAATAATAGTAATTCATAGTTATAACAGTGAAATTCAAATATTTTGAATTAATCATAAATTTAGACAGTAAGCTGAAAAAACAATTAAATAGGAATTAGTACCCAAAACGATTTTACAACGTCACGACAGGTTACTAGGCCTATTTTCATTGCAAGTGACCCAATTTTGTTCATCGAGGTCAAGATTGTGTTTAACAATGTAAGAAATTTGTAAACCAACTTCCAAAATAACCTACTGTGTGGTTTCAATAGAGTTAAAACCTTCCGATGATTTTCTTTTTTCTTTTTTTGGTGATACGAATACTTTTTTATGCCTGTATACATGCAGTTATGTAGAAATTTAAGTGAATCGACAATTTGCTTATATCTAGTGAAAATAAAAGAGCAAATTATACATCGTGGAGATAATATTACAAGATCACTCTTCACTCTATCAATATTTCTCACCAAATGACAACTCAAATAAAATACTTAAAAAACACTGAGTAATTTTTGAATAGTATTATTGCTCAACCCGACACGACCCCCTAGTCATAATGATAAAAACTCTTATGAGATCGTTTTATGAGTCATTTATATGATACAGATCTACTATTTAATTCAACATATGAAATAATATTATGTCAAAAATATCATTTTTCGATGAAAGTTTGCTTACTAAGTATTGATTTTGTAAATCTATCTCACAATTATAAATATTNTCGTTTCACAGATTAAACTTGATTTTTGGATTTCTTGAGCTTCCTGGTCAGCTCGATCGATGTGTCATTTCATAGATTAAACTTGATTTTAGTAAGATTTCTTGATATTCCTGGTCAACTCGATCGGTGTGCCAAGATAAGAATATACGAAATAATTATAATTTTGGTATATATTACAAAAAAAGTCAAACCTTTATAATTTTTTTTAACAAAATCAAACTTAGGTATCTCAAAGCCTATCCACGTTGATGTTAAATAAATAGTTTGAAAACGCAAATGAACGTGGATGGGTATTAAAAAAACCTACCCACATTATTGAAAGACCAAAATGATTCCCCATTTCTTTTTACTTTTTAATATTTTTTAAAAAAATTATTTGTAATAAATTTATTTAAATACAAGTTGCTATTTTTTTTAGCATTCTTTAAACGGATATTTCTACAAATAATTATTATTTCAACTTTTAAATATATTAATAAAGGTCGAATAATTTTAGGTAATTAAAAAGTTTAAATAATAATATTATTTTTTTAAGAAATAATAATTTAAATAATGTAAATAAAATTCCAAATAATTTTTTTAATGTAAAATAAGAATAAAAATAGATAAGTAGAGAGTAAAACTCATAAATAATAAATATTAATATTAAAATAAATGTGATGTTTCATGTGATTTTGATTTTATGAGTAGGTGAGAGTTATAATATTCATCGACATTGCTGCGATGTTTTTGGAAAATATATTTATTACATGCAAACGTTGTTTTGGTGCAGTTTCTTATCTTATTTTCTTAGGATGCTTTTAGAAAGAGTTTTTATTTTTTTTTAAATAGTTTAAATTTTGAAAAGAGTGTTTATAATAACAATGATGAAAATAAATTTATATTATTTTATATTGTGGAAATGCTACATTTACATTTATTTATATATTAGATTTGGAATTACAAAATTATATGTAATCCTCGATATAAACGTAGAATTGGCTAGACGAGAAGTTCAATTTCATTTTATCCAGTTCCGAACATTGTATTTCCCAAAGGCTTCAACTATCCTCGATCAAAGACCTCCGACAATGTCTTCATCCATCACCGCCGCCGACCGCCATGAAACAACGCTGTCTGACAGTCTGCTCCAAAATATCCCCGGCAACTACGGCAACCCATTTTTCGGGCCGATAGTCGACCGCTACAAGTATTACTACATCCAAGGCGAGGTCGAGTTCTTCAAATCCCGAATGAAAAAATACCAGTCCACAGTCTTCAGATGCAACATGCCGCCTGGTCCATTCATGGCTCGAAACCCACGAGTCATCTGCCTTCTCGACGCCTTAAGTTTTCAGACCCTCTTCGACAACTCCAAGGTCGAGAAGAAAAATGTACTCGACGGCACGTTCATGCCCTCCACCGAATTCACCGGAGGCTATAGGGTATGCGCCTTCTTGGATCCTTCCGAGCCCAATCACGCGGTTCTGAAAGGCCTATTCCTCTCGGTACTAGCCAAAAAGCACGACACTTTCATTCCCATCTACCGGCAAGCTCTTTCCACCATGTTTTCGGGTTTGGAAGAAGAATTCTCCACCAAGGGCAGCGCGTACTTCAATGACTTAAGCGACCGCATGTCGTTTGAGTTCGTCTTCCGTTTCTTCTGCGACAAGCATCCTTCGGAAACTCCAATCGGGTCCGACGGCCCGAAACTTGTTGACTTGTGGCTGCTCGGTCAGCTTCATCCATTGATGACCTTAGGATTAAAATACTTCCCAAACTTCCTGGAAGACCTACTCCTGCACACATTCCCACTACCTTTCTGCCTCGTGAAATCTAAGTACAAGAAACTTTACGATGCTTTTTACAGTTCCGCATGTTCAATTCTGGATGAAGCAGAAAAAGTAGGGCTCAAGAGAGACGAAGCCTGCCACAACTTGGTGTTCTTAGCTGGATTCAACGCATACGGAGGAATGAAAACTCTGTTCCCCGCTCTGATCAAATGGGTAGGTGCCGCCGGAGAGGATCTGCACCGCCGGCTGCGAGACGAAATCAGAGATGTCGTCAAAGCAGAAGGCGGCGTCACCGTTGCAGCACTGAATAAAATGAAACTGACAAAATCAACCTTATACGAAGCTCTGAGAATCGAACCACCTGTCCCTTACCAGTACGGTAAAGCTAAGCAAGATCTCACCGTACAGAACCATGAGTCGTCGTTCTTGATCAAGAAAGGGGAGATGCTGTTCGGGTATCAGCCGATTGTTACCAAAGATCCCATTATCTTTAAGAACCCAGAAGAATTCGTGGCAGATAGATTCGTGGGTGCTGGTGAAGAATTGATCCAGTACGTGTACTGGTCGAATGGGAGAGAAACGGAGGAGCCGACGACGGAGAATAAGCAATGTCCGGGAAAGGACATTGTTATAATGTTGTCTCGATTAATGCTGGTCGAATTTTTTCTCCGATACGACACTATTCAAGTTGAGTCTGGAAAATTATTGGCGGGTTCTTGGGTTACAATCAAGTCATTTACAAAGGCTACATGAAAGTTTATTATTATCCATTTGTTATCGTGAAAAATAAATTGGTTTGTGAGATTCATTTGTTCATCTCACAAAAAATTGTTGCAGATAATTAATTTCTCTTCCATTGTTTGATTTCCATATACGTATTATAGCGTTGAATTTGTGCCCATGACTTCAGATTACTTTATAACAACTCGCAAGTATTTATTTATATTAAGCGATCATGTAATTTATATGGTAAGATCGAACGTATGTCACAAGATCGAACGTTTGTCATTTTATCAAAATTTATAGTTGGTGGTAATAATATTATTCAAAATTTTAAAAACAGCATATCAGCTCAACCAATACGTTTTTATTGTTCTAGCAAGTACAATTATTGGGAACCGAACATGTGACATTGTCTCTGATATCAATTGCAAAATCGAGCGATATTCATTTTACCAAAAACTATAGATAGTGGTAACGGTGCAACTTAAATCTTTTAAATCATACAACAGCTTTAACATCGTGTTTCAGTTGTTCTACCTAGCAGAGACAATTATCACACCGACATATATGTTTTTTTATTTTTTATTATAGTATTAATCAAATTTAGTTTACAAAGTTATTTCTTTACAAACTTTTATATATAATA
>NC_133315.1:19111255-19119877 GCF_012295235.1 Primulina huaijiensis
AAATAATTTACAAGGATTATTCCAATATTTTGGAATATACACAAGAACATCTAACTATTGTTAGATATCCAGAGCAGAAAGGGAAGCCTCAGCACCCTCAGGTAAACTTATGATTCAATCTAATAAGTTTATGGAAATTGTACCAGATTCTTCTAAGCTCTCTTTAGATCTTAGAGAAATTCAGAAAACAGTACAAAACTATGGCAATATGCTATACTTTGTACCGCAACGAGTTGAAAAAAAACATTGAAAACCAGGAAGAAATTCTTGGAATATTAAAGGATATTCAAACAAGAATTCAAAAACTAGAACAACAACCTAGTTCTAGTAAAAGAACTTCAGGAGGTTGGTTACCACCATCATTTGGTACTGAACCTTTGTTACATCAACAAGGGAAAGCCAGAGTGGTGTCAAAACCTTTGACTGAAGAAGAAAAGATGATCAATCTAATTAAGTTAGTCTCAGAAAAGAAATTAATCTGATGACAACTTTAGAAAGGATTGGTCTAGAGGATCTACAAGAGCTTGCAGAATCTTTCGCAAATCTCAAAGTTGTAGATCTAAAGATGAACACAGTAGGAGGTGAAACACCTGCTATAACTTGGTCATCTTCTCAGGAACCACCAAGGGAAAGTGTGGGATCTCAAAATATACACATGAGAGAATCTCAAACTGATTTCCATACTGGTGAAGGATCACACTCTGCGGGAACAAGGACAAGGAGAAATCAAATTCCCTTGCACCAAACACCCTATGGGAAAACTGTTTTAGATCCTATACATCCTTACGGGGTTATGCTTAACCTTGATGTATTAGATTTTAAAAACAGAGAAGAACTCATAGACGATTGGACATCTGCTATGAGAATCGCAGCAGGAACACTTGATCTCAACAGAGAAGGATTCATTAAACTCCTAGAAATGAGTCTTATGGGATCAGTAAAAATTGCTTGGGACATGACTTCGGTGGAAACTAAAGAGTCGATCCTAGCCGGAGAATCTCTAAGCGAGATAGCCGGAAGAATGGCTACCCTATTTAAAGCCCAATTTATAGGGGTAGATTATTTCAACAGTCAAGATACAGAGAAGAGGAAGAAATATACTCAAGCTCTGTATAGTCTTGAATTACATGACATCTGTTTAGTAGATGAATACATTATGTTATTCACTAAATATAGATGGAATTCAGGAGTCGAAGAAGATATAGCCGTGCAGTTTTTCTTCGCAAAAATACCAAGTCCCTGGAGAGAAATGCTCATAAGGGAATATGTACCTGGAAATCCACATACATTGGCACGAAGAGCTTATTTCCTTAAAGGAAAATTGGCGAAATGGTGCCATTTGGCAGAATTACAAATGATTAAGGGGTATAAACAAACGTACTCCTTTGTGTTGTAAGGAAAATGATCTTCCAACAATTATTGGAAGAAAACCACAAAAGCATAAAAGGAAAAGTTTCAGAACTCATCCTTATGCTAGAAGTGGAAGAAGTTCTTGGAAACCAAGAACAGTTTGGTCTAGACAGAAAGTCAGATCTTATAAATCTGGACAAAGAAGCGGACCATCTAGAAGTAGGATATCCTCCCAAGCATTGAGTACATCTCGAAGCACTGGAAAAACACCTACATAGAAAACTTTCAGAAGAGCTCATACACGAGCTAATGAAAGTTTTAAGGATTGTAATTGCTGGACATGTGGAGCAAGAGGTCATATCTCAACTAACGGTCCAGAAAATGAAAAAAGAGGTATCAAGCGCTTCGATCCAACTCCGGATATTGAAGAAGCAGTTTATTACAAAGATCTTATTCAGGTATACCGATTTGAGGACATTACCGCAGATGAAAGTATATATGAAGAAGAAGAAGTCCTAAGTCAGGAAGAATCCGATGGAACTGAATCGGAATCTGACTGAAAACGAGGTGTTTCGACATGAAACACATGAGGATTTGTCTGGGTTCTTTAGCCAGACAACAATATCTCATAACATGGTCCAAAGGATCATGAAAGAAAATCCTAGTCTACAGAGATATCAAGGATTCTCTGCAGGACAGGTAGAAAAATTCTTAGGAAATCTTGGCCGAAGAAATAGAAAGCATCATCTGATCTATAATGTTTCCAGAAGGGAAATGGCAATCCCAATGGAACTTACTGGAAATAGAATGGAGATGCAATTAATTTCTTCTGAAGAAATAAAGGAGGAATTACAAAAACTCAAGATCGAAATAGCAAGGACTATGTCCTGAATTCATATTGAAGCAATCCAAATTATGATAAAAGCTACTTTCAAAGAAGTTATAGATTCACCCATTGATATTGCTATATGTGATAAAAGAATGGGGAACCTTCAAGATTCGGTGTTGGGAACTATCTCAGGAAATCTCTGTGCAGGCAAGATTGTAGGAGTTATATATCCAAGGATAGCCTACAACTTGGCAGATCGAGATTTCAGTCGAGCCTTGACATTGCATCAAAATTTCAAGGAAAAAAGACTGATGAAGGTAGGTAATAGACCATATTCTATTACCTATCAAATCTCATATGCTCTATCTAATACACATCATTCAGAATTGTTTATTAGAAATGAGTTTATTGAGATACCAGAAATATTTGAAAAAGTTGCTCAGGCAATTTATCCAGAACGAGTTGAGTTTCCGGTAATACAGGATGCAGATATCCAAATACAAGACAAACCGATTCTACAAAGGAATCGAAGTCTTAGATTGGAATCAAGAAGACTATCTTTTCAAGGAGATAAGATTACAAGCTATAGATGGGGAAAAACCCCTGTTCAAGAAACCCAACATGAGCTAAAAATTTCAACAATAGGAAAGCTTAGATGCCCAGAAGGGTGGAAGGAAGTCGAAATAGTATTTGATATTACGAAACAAAAGAATCAAGTTCCTTGTAATACCATCTACTATTTAGAACAACCTATGATAGGAACTTACCAAGGAATGATCCAAGTTGGAGAATTTGAAGTTCATATCACAGGAATTCCAGGAAAAGAATCAGATCAACTGATTCTTGGACTAGAGTTTCTCGAGGAACATAAACCTTGGAAACGTCTAGAGTATGGAATGGAGTTTATGGCAGAAGATAAAATGTGGAAAATCCAATGACCACAAGTCCATTCTCCATATATATTCCGGTAGAATGTTATATGAACAATATAAGGCAGAATATTTTGCGGCTTATATTGATTCAGGTGCTGGCATTTGTACAGTAAAACCAGGATTTTTTCCAAATAATTTGGAAGAAGAACTACCCAAGATTGCTGGAAGAGATTTTTCCAGAAGAATCTTAATTTTATGTAAAGGGATTAAGAGGACTGAAATCATGATTGGCAGTGCTGGGCAAACACCTTGGTACAAGGTGAAGACACCACCAATTTATTTTCATGATACAGGAGCTGACATTTTACTAGGAAACAATTTCCTACAAATGTTCAAATCCTATACTCAAGAAAATGAGACTAGAAGATTAGTGTTTACAACTCCTTGTAACCACAAAATTATAGTCCAGAGACTAAGAGAAGCATTTTACAGAAAATTACCAATCCAGTTTCGCAGCAAGCGTGGTGATTCAGGACAACTTCTGAACCCAAAAATGAAAGATTCTAGAAGGTTTGGAGAAACAATGCTCCAGTTGAGAGCAGATAAAACGCTCCAACCAGAAGATATGGAATACCTGAAGATAACTTTACATCAGAATGAAGTAGAGTTTGAATCTAAGGTATCCTTAGAAGATGTCAAGAAAAGGATCAAAGGAAATTACAATGAAGATCCTTCGGCATGGTGGGACAGAAATCAACTTAAAGCTTGCCTTAAAATTAAGGAAGGCAAAGAGTATGAATTTGTCCGTTGTAAGCCTATCCCAATGAATATTATTGATCAAAGGGATATGCAGATTATAATTAAGGAACATTTGGACCTTGGTTTGATCAAAGCAGGAATGTCACCATATAGTAGTCCAGGTTTTCTGGTAAGAAATCATGGTGAGATAAAACGAGGAAAACCCAGATTAGTTATTAATTATCAAGAAATTAATAAGATTTTGGAGTTTGATGGGTATTTTATACCTAGTAGAGAACATCTAATAAGTTGCATACGCAATGCTAAGATATTCTCTAAGTTCGATTGTAAGTCCGGATTTTATCAGATTCGGATGCAAGAAGAAAGCAAGAAATTCACAGCTTTCTCTACACCTCAGGGACATTATATTTGGGAAGTATTACCAATGGGATTGGCTAATTCACCCCAAATATTTCAAAGAAAGATGGATAATCTTTTTAAAGATTATTTTAAATTTATGTTTGTTTATATTGACGATGTTTTAATAGCGTCTAAAGATATAAATGAACATGTTAAGCATTTGGATATTTTCTCTAATGTTTGTAAAAAAGAAGGACTTGTTTTATCTAAAAAGAAAGCAGTCATTGCTACAAGAAAGATTGAATTCCTCGAAATTGAAATCGATGAGTCATGAATTATTCTGCAAGAACACATAGTGGAAAAAGTGCAGAGTTTTCCAGAAAGTCTCAAAGACAAGAAGCAACTTCAAAGTTTCTTAGAAGTTGTTAATTTTGCTGGGATGTTTATCAAGAACCTAGCAAAACACAGGAAAGTGTTTAGTCCATTATTGAAAAAAGATGCTAGATTTATATGGACGGATGAACACACAAAAGGACTATGCCAATTAAAGGAGATTTGTAAAAATCTTCCAAAAATGGCTATTCCTCAAGATGAGGATGATCAGGTATTGTATACCGATACCAGTGATAATTGGTGGGCAGCAGTTCTTACTAAGCTCACACCAAATGGAGAACAACCATGTAAGTATTGTAGCGGTTTATTCTCAGATGCAGAAGCCATAAGATGGCATATCAACGAGAATGTATTTTATGCACTAAAAAGGGCTTTTAAAAAATGGCCATTATTTTTACTTGCAAAGAAATTTACTTTGAACGTTGATAACACACATGTGAAAGCTTTCTTAAGGAATAGAATTGAATCTAAACCGGAGAAGGCCAGATTATTAAGATGGCAGGCATTATGTCAAAATTATATTTTTGATATTATGATAATTAAATCTCATGAAAATATTCTTGCAGATTTTTTAACAAGAGATGGACAGCATTGACATTGATGCTATTATCAAGATGTAGAGGCATTTGAGGGAACACCTTGAAATGCTTCAAACCGATTTTAACAAGTTAACACTAAACGCAGAAGTTGGGGGAAGGCTTCAACAAGCTGATAAGAGAATTGTCTCTGATCGAATTACAGGATGTTTACAGGCATATACTCAGTTATGATCTGTAATGCAAAGGCCTATCCTCCAAGGCATTGAGAAACCACTGGTTTCCCAAATGGAGAGTTTTCGAGTACAGGACTCTATACCTGGAGCAGGAGATTCAAATACCCCTAGCACAAGTGTTAAGTCGGAATCATCTCCAGATGAGTCGGCTGAAATAAAAATTGAGACTCCAGATCCTTATCTCGAGTCCTCAAGTCAACCCTTCACCTCGGGAATTGAAGAGAGAGAGAGATCAACCTTAGGCCTCGTACTGACAAAGGCAAAACTAAGGTTGGTACTAATGAAAATGCAATTTCTCCATTTCAGGTTTACCAACATAATTGAGAGAAATTAAACACAAGAATTGGCATCAACCCAGCCATGGTTTGAGTTGATGTTGCAGGAAAATATCCTAGGGTATGGATGAAACAAAATTCATATCCAAAGGAGGTCAAAGCCTGGTGTGAATTTGGGGCTCTTGCCTCAGTTTATACTACTTCGCCCAGCTTCCCGGAGATATCAGCATTACCAAAATGGATTCAGGAAGCTGTACATGAGACTTGGGCAAATAATGATCATTTGTCCAGAGGAGATGTTTTGGAGCTATACTTTTTCAGTGCAGCACCAGAACTAGCAGGAAAAGGCTCACACGAAGCCTTTCATTTCATCAACCTAAGGAGGCTATACATGAATTCTCAAAAATTTATAAAGGCTCCTCCTACAAATGAAACCCCCTTAGTCTCTTCATTCAATGAAAATGACATATCTACCAGGAGAGCATGGGGTATTTGGGTCTGTCTCACAGAGATGGACAAAGTCAAGTTTCCATTTAAGTTTTACCAAAATTCTTTAAATGGATCATTCCTGTTAAACACTATGACAGGAAAAACTACAAGCTTTGTAGAAGACCTATTCGAAAAGAAAAGAAATCTTCTGTGGAATAGCAAGCTGCCGGCCAGTAAAGAGACTCGCCGAAAATTCTGTAATATGGCACATATAGGAAGATGGTCAGAAAACATCTGTCCTGAATGCCAGAATCAGAAAGAACCAGAGGTCGGTAAAGGTTTCAAACCGAGATCTGATCGGAAACATTCTACCGAAGCAAAGACAAGTGGGGAAGGACCACATTCACATTTTCCTCGAGGATACAAAAAGCCTAAGATTCCTCGACAAAATTAAAATGGACATGTGACCAAGCCCACTCACCAAAAGAAAATCCACTATGTGAGTGGAAGGACAGGACCACCAATAATCGGTGGAAAAATGACAAAGAACATTGGATACCTTATCTTTAAAGATAAAGGAAATACAATCAAAACAAGAAACTGGACCCAAAAATTCACAATATAAATACGGGTAATTTGGAACCAGTAAAACACACCAGAAAATCAAAACTCAAAGATGTATCGAGTATATCTTAAAGTTTTGAAAAGAAGGATAAATTACAAGAGAAGTGAAGCTGCTGGTCTTAGATCAATAATTAAGATGTACAAAGAAAAGGATAATGGGATAACAGCAGATCTATTCTAGACTCATCTCTATTGGTATCTCGGAGAGCTAAGAGAAGATGAGAAGTTGATTTCAATCTAGAAAAAGACGTTTTGCAAGAAAAGTGGAGGGACCATTTTAAAAGACCACTCAACCACTACATGGTCCCAAAGCAAGCTGTAAAGGCTTATCAAGATTTGAAGTCCGATTTTCAAATCCGAAGAAGCCTTCTATAAATAAAACAGGAAGAAGGAAGTGAAGATCATCGAACATTTTTCTCATTTCTTTCAATAATAAGTTGTAATATTTTCTCTTCAAGTTTATGTGCTTTTCAAGTTCGGCTACTATCAGTAGCTAAGCAAGTTCCTCCTCCTCTACAGGAGGTTTCTATGTAATAAATAAATGTTTGTGTTTGAATAAAGAGATCTTTGCTCTCAGCCCCTCTCATGTATTATTTTCAAAATTTTATCTTTTATTGTACACCTTAAGGTAGGAAACGAATTAGGGTTGTGCTAAGTGCTGCTGAAGGAATCTGCGTAGGTAACCATCGGTTGCGATCGTGTGGTTAGATTGTGAGGAGCAGTCCGTAAAATACGGTGGATATAACCCGGTGGCATTCTGGTCAAAGAGGTAAAAGATTTAATTTATTTTACGGAAGCATGATGGACCTTAAATTTAAAAATAAAAATCAATTATTTAAAAATAAGGTTTGAGGGGTATTTTGGGAAATTGGATATTGAAACCAAATTTGAAAAAAAATGGGTACTGAATCCTAAGTTACCCATATATTAACCATATAGTTCACAGTTGTCTACATCCATCTGTCGTTGCTATAATATTTAATTGGGATCAAGATAGAATCGACTATCGAGTTCTCCCACTTGTAAATTCTTCTATTAATTAATTTTTCGTCATTGAATTTATAATATCCAAAAGTCATAAATTTTTCATCATTAAAGTATGATATTTTTATATTAATAATTTCCAAATGCGTGCATAAAATAAACAAGACAAATGGGCCCCTACAATTAATTACTCACGTCTCACGAATTTTTATTGGTTGAATTAGTTTCAAACAATGAGAAATCTCATTAAATAAATTACGCAACCATCTCTTACATCAAAATGTTAAAGAGTATGATCAATTATTCAATGTTAACACGATATAATTTTCATTATACGACTCTTCGAAAGTAATTTGTGTGAATGAAATGATTTCTTTGTCATATTAATTAAATACATAAGATGTTTTTTTTTATTTAAAAAAATCATGTGTCGTTACAAAATAAAATTTTCTTTCTTTTCTATTATGTGTAATCAAATTTTCATCTACTGTTCGGTGCGATTTTTTTTTAGTTTAGATGGAATAAAATTATTAATTTTAGTTTCTTCAATATTCTCGTTTATTACAATTTTGATATGTTATCATCTATAATCAGATGATGTTGATCTACTAAATATACAATTGTTTCAACATATCCAATAGATGAATGTCACGGAAGTTGGCAGAAGCGTATTAAAACTGTCATTTATTGTATGTAAGTTTATCTTTTGTTGTACTTATTTTGAAAATTGGGTAGGTCTCCATTTTTCTAACAGATAATTTAACAAATTGATCGAAAAAAAGGGCTCGGAAGTCTTTATTGGACCGGAACGGGTCATAGTAGATTAATTTAATAACTGATGTCAAACCTGTATATCTTCACCAAATATAATATACATTTAGCTACATGTGTAAACCTGGAAGAAATCTGTACTTTATAATTCCAAGATTTTTCTTAAAAAAATAATAAATGATTTATTACAAAAATAATCTGTACTTTTTATTTTTTATATATATA
>NC_133315.1:19119977-19144605 GCF_012295235.1 Primulina huaijiensis
ATGTAAGGATGGGCCGGGAGTTTGGACCTGATGTTGATGGGTCCATTCCTGGGATATATATATATATATAATTCATTACAAATTTTTTTATAATAATATATAATTTTTTAGGTTGAGATCAAGTCTTCCCAAACTCCATTAATTCTTCGTCCCTTGGTCTAGATTGGCATGTTTTGTGATGGACCATCTAATCTAAACTTAAAGACGCTGAAAGTAACAGATCAGACAATGTGTCCCAATGGGAAATTTGGAATTTTCCATCTCCATTTTTTCTATTTACTTGTATGTTAAGTATTTTGATTAAAAATAAAAAAACAATAAATTTATTAATTACGTTTAAAAAATCCTTTTCGAACACTAAAATAATAAATAATATATAAGATTTAGTATTAGTTGAAGAAAAGTGTTGAGAACTGAAGAGGAAGAAGAACGTAGCTCACTGAGCTAAAGGAAATCTTATTTCAGTTAGTGATCCAACCGCTGTACATGGCTTTTATACAAGAATCTAATAAACGTGTTTCTAAAGACTACATAATAAAATCGCATTTGAGTACAATTACCAAAAAGAGATGCAAAATTGATTTTTTAAAAAAAAGCATATAAAAATTTTGGTAAAACAGGAAGGATAAAAAGTTATAGGAATAAATTATAGAGTAGGTCTCTTGTGAGACGGTTTCACAAAGTTTTATCTGTGAGACGATTCAATCCTACCGATATTCACAATAAAAAATAATACTCTTAGCACAAAAAGTAATACTTTTTCATGGATGACATAAATAAGAGATCTGTATCACAAAATACAACCCGTGAGACCGTCTCACACAAGTTTTTTGCTTAAATAATAAAACAGAAGTAAGTAACCTTGATTCTATTTTTGGATTATTTTCCACAAACATGGATTTATAAGCAAAATTATTTTTAGAAATTGCATTTAGGGTGGGGGTTATGTTTTTACTTGGGTTTTAACTAACAACTCTATCAGCAGATATGCTAATTTGGGTTCGGTCAGTCACATCGACTCAACTCGTCTTAAAAAAAAAGGTGGACTGGCTTATAATTTTGGCAATCAGTTTGAAGGCGGGTAAATTCGGTTAGCCCATTTTATTTATGTATTAGGACGGATTGGATAAGGTTGACCTATAATTTTTTTTAAAAAAAATTATTGATTATTATACAAATTATAATTTTTCTTTTGATTTAATTGTTATGTAGTTGTGTGAAATTTGAGTGTATTATCTATACTAATATTCTGGTACACACAAATATCCACCAAATGACAAAAAGAAAATGACATTTTTGTAATTAAATAGTCATAAAAGGACAAACAAAAAACAGAAGTTGTGACATTTTTGTAATTAAATAGTCGCCAAAAGACAAACAAAAATAAAATTTGTTTTAAATTACCAATTTTTCTAACAGTTTTGGTTGTGATTAAAAAAAAATCAGAAAAAATAAATTTTTCTAAATCTTCACCAAATTAATTAAGAATCGATTTTTAAATGGTGTTGAAGTTTAATATAGTAAGATGTATAGTGAGATTTATGTGTGATTAATCAAAGTAACATTTTGTTTCTAATATTTCCAAAATTAGAGTATGAGGGTTTAAAAAATTAAATTAAAATAGTATATAATTTTAGAATATAAAAATATAATAAAAATTATATCTCGTTATAGGTGGGGAAAAAAAATTAAAAGGTACACCATTTTAAAAAAAATTAAAAAATGCGTTGAGGAACCAAATGTAGCACTCAAATATGAACACACCATATAACTTTATAAAATGATATGACGTGATACCCATATGAAAGGCCCATATTAAAAGCCGTAAAGCAATATCGGCCCATCAAAAATTGGCCGTAGTCTCGTCTCGCCGCGGCCCGTCGATCTTGGTCGGAAAAGCCTCAGCCCTACTCTCATCGGGTTGCAGGTTAAGGGGCCAACTTCCCGAAAACAATAATAATAAATAATCAAGAAATGGATATACAAAACTATTCATTGTCCTCCTAAAGGGACATCAATGGAGCATAAGAAGGAAACAACAATATCTAAACTATAAGCGAAAAAGTTGCTCTCAATTTGGGTGATTCAATGATGCGAATTAGTCCTTCATATCTAAACTAGAAGTTTTGGTCCAATCCCGTTTCAAAGTTAGATCCAAATTGTATATATCTCTGTCTACACAGAGTCGGACGAGAAGACTCGATAAATTTAAGGTGCAAAACTTGGGAAAACTAAATTTGTTTTGTTGTACGAGTACGACCCACCAGACCTTGTCCGCCCATAAGCAACTGAGGACAAAAATCATCGACACCGAAAGCAAATGTTGCTGGATGGGGAACATTGTTCTTAATTAGAACATTACGCTTAGCGGTTTGTTTGTTTGCTTGCGTGCGTGCATGCATGGCGGTAGGGTTTCCTTGCTACAGTACTGCGTACACTTGTATGCTTCTACGATTCTATAATTAATTATATCGCATAAGACCGTTTCACGAATTAATTTTGTGAGACATATCTTTAACATGATTCGATCCATGAAAATTATTATTTTTTATGCTAATTTTTTAGTAAATATGAACTGAGTCAAATCGTCTCAATAATACAAATATGTGAGACCGTCTCATATGAGACTTATTCATCTTTTATATTGTAGTAGGTTTAATTGTCGTAATAATATTAGTGCTATCGACTAATTCTATTTAATATATACTATATTATAAATACTATATATGCACTATATTACACACAGCACGCACATATTTCATATAATTTTTAAATTGTTTATATAAAAATTAACATATTAATGAGTGTAGTATATCAGCAACCAAAATTCACCTTTAGATGGGCAGTTTGAAAATCAGTTAAAACAACTTTTAAGTAGTTGGATAAGGATGAGTGTTGAGGGCTTGCATTTAATCACCGAATATTCTCAGGAAGAAAAGGATATATAGGTGGAGCCGTGCAAAGAAAAAAAAAAGAAATCAATCATTCATCTTGAAGAAAATTGAACAAGAGGCAAGAAGCCATTCACACAAGGCACGAGAGTTTTTCTTTGGAATTCATAGAAGAGAAAAATTGTGGAGTTGAGTGGTGATATTGTATTTCAAGTTGTTCATTTTGTACACTGATTCAATATAGTGGAAACACCTCCCGTGGATGTAGATCATTTCTTGATCGAACCACGTAAATCTTGCGTGTTGCGTCTCGTTTTTGTTATCGTTGATCTTGAGTTTATAGTTCTTAATTCAAAACGCATTCAGTTGTGAAATCAAGATTAGTATCTGAACTCAAGGCTCGACAAAGAAATATCAACAACTGGTATCAGAGCCAGGTTCTTGGCTATAAAGGAACACGCAAATGAGCTCCAAGATTGAGGTTGATCGGTTCGATGGATCAGGGGATTTTTCTCTATGGCGAAGAAGGATGCATGATGTTCTTGTTCAACAGAAAGTCGCGAAGGCACTTAGCGGTGAGAAAACACTACCTGAAAATCTCACCGCTGATCAGAAGATGGATATCATGGAGACAGCATTCAGTTCACTCACACTCCACCTGAGTGATAAGGTACTACGGGAAGTAGCCTCAGAGAAAACAGCCGCTGGGATCTGGGCAAAACTTGAATCGCTATACATGACAAAATCGTTGCAAGATAGGATCTATCTTAAAGGTAAATTTTTTGCCTTCAAGATGAATGATTCGAAGTCCATCAGTGAAAATCTTGATGAATATAACAAACTCATTCTTGATTTGGAAAACATTGGAATCGAAATAGAGGAAGAAGATAAGTCTATCATTCTGCTAAATGCTCTTCCAAGCTCTTATTCAGTATTAGTGGATACCATGAAATATGCAAAAGAGAACATGGTATTTGATGAAATTCTGAAGGTCTTGAAAGCAAAAGAATCCCAAAAATTAGCAGAAAAGGAATTCAAAGATCTCGGAGACAGTTTGTTCATAAAGGGAAAATTGGATAGAAAGGGAAATATCAACAAGAAGAAGGCCAAATTCAATCCCAAGTCAAAGAAACTGAAATGTTTTATTTGTCACAAACAAGGCCATTTCAAGAAGGATTGTCCAGACCGGTTTAAACATGGTGACAAGAGAAATGAAAATGGAGAAGCATCTGTTGCACAGGATGGCTATGAAAGTGCAGAAGTTCTGTGCGTAGGAGATCAAAAATTAGATCAAGAGTGGATCTTAGATAGTGGATGTTCTTTTCATATGTCACCAAACAGGAGTTGGTTTGAGTCCTTTGAAGAAATAAATGGTGGACAAGTAATTCTGGGCAACAATAAGACATGCCAAGTTCAGGGCATTGGCACAATAAGGCTAAACATGCACAATGATACTGAACTCATACTAGAAGAAGTGAGATATGTTCCTGAGTTAAAGAGAAATCTAATCTCACTCGGATGTCTTGACCAGATTGGATATACCTTCAAGGCACAAAATGGAAAAATGACAGTGTACAAAGGCTCACTTGCTGTAATGAAGGGTGTTAGATCAAATGGTCTTTACACACTTCAAGGAGGGACTCACATTGGATCAGTCAGTGCTGCTGAACAAAGCTTAGACAACCCAATGATGTGGCATCTGCGGTTAGCTCATATAAGTGATAAAGGAATTCAAGAACTCCAAAAACAGGGACTTCTTGGAAATAGATCACTAAGAAAACTTGAGTTTTGTGAGGACTGTATAAAAGGCAAATCCACAAGAGTAAAATTCAGCAAAGGAATTCATGTGTCCTCTGCTCCATTGGAATATGTTCACTCTGATCTCTGGGGACCATCAAGAGTTTTATCAAATGGAGGGGGAAGATATTTCATGACCATCATCGATGATTACTCTCGAAGGGTATGGATATATATCTTGAAACACAAAAATGAAGCACTCGATAGATTCAAGCAGTGGATGATTTTGGTTGAAAACCAGTCCAACAAAAGAATAAAGAAACTCAGAACAGACAATGGCTTAGAGTTTTGCTCAAAAGAATTCAATGACTTCTGTAAGAGCAAAGGAATATCAAGGCATTACACTGTCCCTTACACCCCACAGCAAAATGGGCTGGCTGAGAGAATGAACAGAACTATCCTTGAGAGGGTGAGATGCATATTGACACACTCAGGAGTTCCGAAGAGTTTCTGGGCAGAAGCAGCAACTACGGTGTGTTATCTGATCAATAGGTCTCCCTCTGTCCCATTAGGATTTTTAACACCCATGGAAAAGTGGTCCAAAGAACCACCTCTCCTCAGTGATCTAAGGGTCTTTGGCTGTGCTGCATACGCACATGTAAAGCAAGGAAAGCTAGAATCAAGAGCAATCAAATGCATTTTTCTTGGATATCCTGAAGGAGTGAAAGGCTACAAACTTTGGTCTATAGAACCTGGAAATCAAAGGACTATAATCAGCCGAGATGTCACTTTCAAAGAAGACTATTTCCCTTATAAAGATGAAACTCATGCTGATGAATCCTTAGTAAAACTGGACTACCCTAACAATACAAGGATTGAGGTGGAGCTAACTGACAATCTCCAACTGACTTCACAACTGGACACACCTGATGATACTGAATCAGAAGGACCTTTGCATGATAGTGATAACCTGGAACACTATCAGCTGGCAAGGGACAGAAGCAGGAGGGCCATTAAACCACCAAAAAGATTAGGACATGCAGATCTTGTCTCTTATGCATTCTCTGTTGCATCACAAATAGGTGATGATGATCCTGCAAGCCTAAAAGAAGCTATGAGTTCTGATGATAAAGAAAATTGGTACCAAGCTATGAAGATGGAAATGAACTCTTTGGAAAAGAACCATACCTGGGAATTGGTACCAAAACCAAACAACCAAAGGATAGTTGGATGTAAATGGATATTCAAGAGAAAGGAAGGAATACCTGGAGTTGAAAAACCAAGGTACAAGGCTAGATTGGTTGCCAAGGGCTTTTCACAGGTAGAAGGGATAGATTTCCAAGAAGTGTTTTCGCCTGTGGTCAAACATAGATCAATAAGGATTGTACTGTCTCTAGCAGCAAAGGAAGACATGGAGCTTGAGCAGTTAGATGTGACTACAGCCTTCCTTCATGGTGAACTTGAAGAAAAGATATACATGCAACAACCACACATGTTTGAAGTAAAAAACGAGCCCCAACTAGTATGCTTGTTAAGGAAATCACTCTATGGTCTTAAGCAAGCACCGAGGCAATGGTACAAACGGTTTGATGACTTCATGATAAGCCATAAATTCTCTAGAAACAACTATGATTGGTGTGTATATCACAAGATACTAAAATCTGGATGTACCATGTACCTACTGCTCTATGTGGACGACATGATAATTGCTTGTTCAGATACAGAGGCAATTTTATCCTTAAAGGCCGACCTAAGTAGCGAATTTGAGATGAAAGACCTTGGACAAGCTAAAAGGATTTTAGGCATGGAAATCAAAAGAAATAGACAGTCCAAGGAACTGGTATTAATGCAACAAGGATATGTGCTGAAAGTGTTAAATAGATTTGAAATGCAAAATGCCAGACCAGTGGCAAGTCCAATGGCTCTTCATTTCAAACTCTCAACACACCAAGCACCAAACTCGGAAGAGGATAGAGAATACATGAAGAAAGTCCCCTATGCCAGTGCAGTAGGAAGCCTAATGTATCTGATGGTGTGTACTAGGCCTGACCTTGCTTATGCAGTAAGCTTGGTAAGTAGATTTATGGCAAACCCTGGTGAAGAACACTGGAAATCGGTCAAATGGATTTTAAGGTACCTTAAAGGAACAATTGACACCGGGTTAATCTTCAAAGATTCAAGAAAAAATGACACCTTGATAACAGGGTATGTGGACTCAGATTATGCTGGCAGTATCGACACTCGGAAGTCTCTATCTGGTTACATATTTACTATCAACGGCACAGCAGTAAGTTGGAAAGCTAACCTACAACCAGTAGTAGCACTTTCAACCACAGAAGCTGAATACGTGGCAGTCACTGAAGCTTTCAAAGAAGCTAAGTGGATGAAAGGCTTCATGGAAGAGTTAGGATACAACCAAAAGACAGTAACTGTGTTCTGTGACAACCAAAGTGCCATACACCTATCAAAACATCAAGTTTTTCACGAAAGAACAAAGCATATAGATGTAAGGCTACACTTTGTTCGTGATGTGATTGAGTCTGGAGATGTTCAAGTTCTTAAGATCAGTACCAATGATAATCCAGCTGACATGTGTACCAAAGTAATAGGGACAAGCAAATTTGAAAAATGCAGAGATCTGGTTAATGTAACCAGATGCAGACTGTCTTAAGACAATAAGGCAGGAGGAGGTGCGTACACGGGAAATTTTGGCTGCAGATAAGGTGGAGAAATGTAGTATATCAGCAACCAAAATTCACCTTTAGATGGGCAGTTTGAAAATCAGTTAAAACAACTTTTAAGTAGTTGGATAAGGATGAGTGTTGAGGGCTTGCATTTAATCACCGAATATTCTCAGGAAGAAAAGGATATATAGGTGGAGCCGTGCAAAGAAAAAAAAAATCAATCATTCATCTTGAAGAAAATTGAACAAGAGGCAAGAAGCCATTCACACAAGGCACGAGAGTTTTTCTTTGGAATTCATAGAAGAGAAAAATTGTGGAGTTGAGTGGTGATATTGTATTTCAAGTTGTTCATTTTGTACACTGATTCAATATAGTGGAAACACCTCCCGTGGATGTAGATCATTTCTTGATCGAACCACGTAAATCTTGCGTGTTGCGTCTCGTTTTTGTTATCGTTGATCTTGAGTTTATAGTTCATAATTCAAAACGCATTCAGTTGTGAAATCAAGATTAGTATCTGAACTCAAGGCTCGACAAAGAAATATCAACAACGAGCCATATAAATTAAAAATATATTTAGTTGAATTATTAATATTTTAAAAATCACACAATAAACATTTTCAATATACTTTTTAATAGTCTAGCTAGATCGAAATTGATTTAACTCAAAACCAAACATCCACCAAAAATAATATGTATGTACACCCGATAAGTACAAGGATATTACAAATTAAATGAGAACTTTTTTCGCAACAGAATGATATAAAAAAAAGAGGAACAAAATATCTAGAAATACACTCTTTTTTTTAATTATTATTTCTAAGACGAAAAGATAATGATTTACGTAGATTTCTATAAAAGCAGAGATTTTTCCATTTCCTTTTTTAGCGTAGAATCGTGGAAGATCTGATTTGATTGATACCATTTTTAAATCTTGTTTGGTTATGATTGATCTTTTGCTCCGTAATAACCCCATCTACGTGTTTATTTCTACTAATTAATTAACGTCACTAATTAAGAGTATTTTTATCGTGAAACAGTCTCACGAATCTTTATCTATGAGACGGGTTAATCCTACCGATATTCACAATTAAAAGTAATATTTTTAACATAAAAAGTAATATTTTTTCATGGATGACTCAAATAAAAGATCTGTCTCACACAAGTTTTTGTCCACTGATTGATTACACATCCCATCAACAAATAAATGTAAGAAAATTCTATTTTCCATCATATAAAAACTTTTTGGCGCATTATAATCACTTAATGAATCAGTTCACGCATCTCATACTTTTAAGATAGTATCTCGATTGTGTATCTAAAAATCTATATCTCAACACATGTATAATATTAATGTTGATATGATAGAAAAAGTCGGTGTGAAATTCATCTTTTCTCGATATAAAATAATTCAATGACTAGTAACCATTATATCACTACATACTTTAAATTATATATTTTTTTATGACTAATTCATGCGTATAATTTGTATGACGCAATTGTATATTTAATCGGAACAAAAGTATAATATCAGATACGGAGATCTCCCCAAGAAATTAATCCCAATAAATAATGTTTAGCCACCATAGAGTATCGAATTAGTCATTAAACAAGCAAATTAAGAATTATCGACACGTGTAGATAGAGTTGATTTCTCTTTAATAATTGACAAATAATTTAATATTGCCAATCACGCCCAGGTTTGATTTGACAACTCCAGTCTAGCTGCAGGAGAGCACCTAGCTTGTTTAGTTTTCAGTGAAAAATATATATATAATATAATATAAAAAATTATATGATTATCGAGTATTTACTGACACTGCCCGTACGTAGACGAATAGGTCTCTTGTGAGACAGTCTCATGAATCTTTATTTGTGAGACGGATCAACTCTACCGATATTCAGAATAAAAAATAATATTCTTAGGCATAGTTTGGCACACATGATAGGATAAACATGTAATATATAATATATGCATAAGTTAAGGATATATAAGATGTAGGATATTATATTTAATGTTTGGTACGATTTTAATAAGATTGATTAAATTTATATATTAGATTGTAATAACAAAATTAACCTTATCATAATAAATTTTATAATTTCAAAGTTGTTGCTTAAATTCATATTTCTTATATGATCATGCGCCGACAGTGCTTGTATGATTTATTTATTTTTACATAATTATATATATATATATATATATATATTATATAATATGATAATTGAGTCCTTGATTGTGTGAGTCAAGTCAAATATCAATTTTTAAGGTTAATCGAGTGATACTAATAATTTTATTGAGATTTATAAAAATCATTTATATAATTATCTCGAGTTCATTTATATAATTATTATATTATATAATATATAAAAATATTTATTTGATGAGGCGGTGAAATGAGAGAACGATAGGGTTTAAGAATTTTATATATTGATAAGGTTTAATAACGTTACCTATTTATATCTCTTAATATTTTATAATTTTGAATATAACAGAGCAAAAAGATTTGGTGTTATAATTTATTTTTTAAATTCATTATTACAAAATTGTAGTTTAGTCTCATTTAAATACAATCTAATCAAATGATAATATGTAATAATTTTAAATTATATTACTATCGTTATTAATTTTTGCAATTATGACATTATAATATAAATTAAATAAAATAAAAGACAGTACAAATATGTAACATATATAACGAGTCACTAATATTGACTATATGCATTTCGTTTGCCAAGGGTATAGTGACGGAACCATAATCTACAAAAATTTTCATGTCGTTGCAATTCTACGTTAATTTTTTTCCTTACAAAATTATAATTTGGAACTTTTGTTACCCTTCCAAGTCTATCCTGTATTATAAATTTAATATAAAAATAAATCATTATGAATACCCAGTGTGTGTGTGTGTGTCTATANGCAGCATATCAAAACTATTATATATATATATATGAAGTGAACTTTTTTTAATTAAGATTTTTCATAATCTTGAAGAGTGTAACCAAAGTTCTAAATTATATAATTTTATGGGGAAAAAATTAAAAGTAGATTGCCCGCGATGGGAAAATTTTCATAGATTATGGTTCTGTCGCTGTACCTTAACACACGAAATGCATATAATCAATATTAGTAACCTTTGACACGCAATTTAACCTCACCAACTCAAGGTTTTGGCCTCGCTCTTGACTCTTGTGTCGTATACAGAGAATTCGTTCACAAAATTAAACGTAGATGGATTGGAATATCATACCATCTCTTAGATTGCCAAATGCCACACCAAACGAAGCTCGATCTGCCACAAAGAATCAACCCAACGCGAATGATAGATATAAACCGCGTTTTTTTTATGTATGTTTGTCTATTTATGATTTTTACCATTCACTAGTAGAATTTCCTTGATTTACTTCGCATATTCAATGAAGTAGTAATAGGTAGATAACTGCCGAAGTAGAGGCACTTTTTTTTATAATTATCGAGAGCTTAAAGTGAAAGTTGACAAATTATCGAGGGACTAAAGTGCTATGTGAATAGTTGTAATTTAAAAAACAATAAAAAAATGTTTTTTGTGATTTAAAAAAAAAAACAAAAATGTAATTGTGATATAGAATAAGGGCAAAATCGAAAAATCAAAAAACAGACCAATGTTTTGTCTCTATTAGAGAGATTCTTAATATATAGTAATAGATATCTTGTGAAGATCACCTCGGAAATTGTATCCCACTTGCGGAACAGTAATTCTCCATGCATTCGAGAACATTAAAACCATCGATTTTTGGTACGTATTATGTATTTATATAGTATTGATATTGATATCATAATTATAAAAATTAACGAAAAATCATGTTATAATTTGAAATTATTATATATTAAAATTTGATTTGATTATATTTTTTAAAAAAGTCATACAGTAACCGTGGAACTTAATAAGAGACAAATAATTAATAAAAAAAAACAGCTATTTCATATCTGTTATGTATATTAAATAGTAATATTTTTTCATTTTGTTTATTCTAATTAATATACAAGGAAAAAAAAAAGACTTGCCGATATCACAAAATTGCATATATATGTGCATAGACAATAATAAAATCTAATTATTAAAGCAAAGTTTTAATATTGTGTAATTTTGGCAAATTAGCAATATCTCTCAATTCTTCACGGCCAAGTGTCTCTTGATCTTAAAGCCTAACTTCCAAATGTCATTTCAACATAAATTCTGAACCCCAAAAATCAAAATTAATAACATCATAATAATTCAAATGCTATAGTCCATAGTCTTAATAATATGTGAATATAGTTTATTTAATGTCACAGTAGCATACACATCACATACCTATAAATTTGAATTATTACAACATTGATGTAGCCAAGGACCCCGACTGTCACTGTAGCATATAAAAATATAATTTATGATTTGTTGGAGAGCGATTAATGATCGTGAATTTTATATAATACAATTTAAAATATAATAGATATTTTGTGAGACGGTCTCATATATTTTTATTCTTGAGACGAGTCATTTTTACAATAAAAGTTAATATTTTTAACATACAAATTAATATTTTTTGTATGAGTAAATCAAATAAAATATTTATCTCAAAAAATTGAGATCTGAGATCCTATTATATGAGTTTTGTGTTTAAAATATGATTTTATTCAAATCCTAGGGTTGCCCTTATCAATTAATTAATGACGTCACACTATTATCTTAGAAAATAATAAGTTGCTAACGGTCTTGACGCCATATAATTACAATTTTTTAATATAAAATTTATATCCATAGATAAAATAAACATATTATTTCAGGTTTTTATTAATATTTCAAGCCACCCGGCTCCTTTTGGCTCGAGTGGCTCATACATTAATGTGAAAATTTAAATTTTGCTACTTAATTTTGTGTTTTTGTTATTTTGATTATTCATATTTTAAAATTTTTATTAACATATTTTTTTTCACTTACAATTGTAGTATTTTTTTCGATATGAAGTGTCTCCCGACATAACACTAATATATGCAATATCACATCAAAATAATTGGTATGGAAAAAAATTATAAAATAACAAAAAAAATGGAAAAACATTTAAAAAAATTTGAAATTTACCAAAATAAGACAAAAATAAATTTATAAAACCCAATTGCGATTTTCAAATATTAAGATAATATATGTTGACAATTTTGATGTTGGGGTTACGTATCTAGGTGCAGTAGATAATAATATGAAGTCGTGTCGCCAGATGATTGGTTGGAATTTACAGCAAGGGTAGACGTGGAGTTCAAGTAATGACTCCTTTTTTGTGGGTCCGCCACTTTGTACATTCGATCAGTTAACGTGGCGGTTATGTTATTTTATATATTCGGCCCTTCCACTTTTGCTTTTGGTTCCCCATTTTAGTCTTTTTTTTTTTTTTTTTTTTTTTTTTTTTTTTTTTTTTTTTTNTCAAAGTCAACATGTCTTACGTAGAAAAATGATTAAAATTATAAAATAATTTACAAAACAAACAAAAGTAGGTCTCTTATAAGATGATCTTACGAATATTTATCTTTGAGATGAATCAACTCTATCGATATTCATAATAAAAAATAATAATCTTAGTATAAAAAATAATACTTTTTTATGGATGATCCAAATAAGAGATCCGTCTCACAAAATACGACCCGTGAAACCGTCTCACACAAATTTTTGCCAACAAAAAAATATAACATACGAATGAAATTTGATAATTTAAAGAATCAAAACAATGACATGAACTTATGGATCAAATCCTTTTTCTCACTTGTCCTTTATTTAAAAAATATTTTTTTGATTGAATATATGGTATATGTTGACTAGTAACAATACCTCCTTTAAAAGTAAAAGAAATTCCATTTCAATTTTTAAAAATATAGCACTCATTTAAATACCAAAATTGAATTCATAAATAGTCTTATATTTTGGTTTGCATTTAAATTAGGAAAAATAAAATAAAAAAATTCGAGGAATGGAACTTATAATTTCTTGGCCTAGCTGATAGTGTGGTTGACAAAAGAAATAGTGGCATGTGAAACTTTCATATTATAGAATGCTATTTATTTTTTTAATATATTAATCAGTACGATGTATTTAATTTGAGCTACTAATTTCCAATTAAAACAAATATATAAAAAATTATTTTAAAATAGTAAATTTTTGCATTAATCAACAATTTATTTAGGCTTAGGCTAGCGCTGTGCCTGTGATCCGGAAATAAACAATTTCATTTTATTACACTTGACGAGAACTCCATGTGTACAGTGGTCAACACTTATCGTACGGAAGAGTGGATCGACAATTTGGCATTCATTATGCACTTAAAAAAAAAAACCAAATTCTATTTTAAAAAAAAATAATTAAAATTTATATTTGAATTTTTAATGTATTTCTTATAAAATTAAGAAATTATAATTTAAAATGGACTATATTTTTATTATTTTCTCTTCAGTGGTTTAGCTTCAGGGTAGTCGAGGTTTTGCATATAACTGCTTGTTGGACATTCTTCGTATCCTCGATCAAAGTCTTCCACTCTATAAGAAAATTTATCTGGTTGCCACCCCTCTTACGTAGGTTTAAATAATTATAAAAATTAGGATCACGTAGGTTTTTGAATAAAAGATATATCGTGCAATAATAAATTATATTTTTTATGGGAATATTAATTCTAAAGATGGCGAATAAAATGTTCGAACTTATATAGCTCATGTGGATGAATTTTTTAAATAAACGAAAATTCGTGGCACAAAAAAGTTCATCACTAGAATGATATTACGTGTTGTCAAAATTTGATTAGATATTTTTTTATTGGAATATCGGGAATAAGTTAGTGGATCGAAAAAATTAACTATGATTTTAAAAAATCAGAGTAAGAAATTAAAGTTGAATGAATGAACTACTCGTCTTTGCTGGATTTGGATCATCTACTGTGTTGAAAATACAGTATTTGGTGCTGTGCGTTTTTTGCACGAGATGATCACAAATGTGGACATTACACCATATGAGATAAATTTAAAAAGTTGTCAGATTAAACAAGATGATCATGTGATCAGTTCGTGTAAAATATGCACAACACTTGATGTTGTGTTTTCAACACAGTAGATGATGCAAATCCGTTTTTTGCTTGCTTGACGGCTTCTCTCATTTTAATATTTACAATTGGGAAGTGCAAGTATCTTGAGTCGTGTGTTACGTGCTATCATGCTCGACTTTAAATTGTGTAATAAAGTAACAAGTTGACACCTAAAATATTCACATTCCAAATATCAAATTAAGAAATATTAATTAAATTATTTGATTATATAATCGCACTACGTGTCCCCCCTCTCCAACAGTAGGTTCGTTCACCAAACAGTTCCTTGACCCCTTCTCGTTTATATAAACCCTATCCTCCAACTTTTCTTTATTCCATCAAAATATCACCTGGGAATTCTCCATTTTCCCCAAGTTGGGAAAAAATATATTCCAAAGTGGTTATCCACCCATACACAAACAACTCATGCATTGATGGCGAACGAGACTGCAGTCAATGGAGCCTTGATTTCCCTAGACCAAAACAATCTCCCTCAGACAAAGTTCGGACCCATCGTGTGCTCTGATTCGTCTGTTCTTGAAAAGGAGAGCTCCTCCAATAATCTTTATCATCACTTTCTACTGCGTGGAAATGATGCGCCAGTTTCAAAATCCCGCAATGCAATATTGTGTTGCACCAAACCAAAGAGCGGGGAGCCAGCTTCTTCTGCATGTTTCGTAATGTTTCCATGGAGTCAATCATTCTCTAGTTCCAAATCAAAATGGCCCGAAGAATTTTCTGTAGAAGAATATGATGACCAGAGTGCGAAAAGCCTCCCAAAATATGGGTTAATCGGGAACCTTGTATACGAAGGTCACATATATTCTCTCGCCGCTTCTGGGGATTTTCTTTACACGGGTTCGGATAAGAAGAGCTTGAGGGTTTGGAGGAATTTGAAAGATTTTTCTGGGTTGAAGTCCGGAAGTGGATTGGTGAAAGCCATTGTTGTGTTTGGTGATAAAATTTTTACAGGTCATCAGGACGGAAAAATCAGGATTTGGAGATTTTTGGGAGATAAAAGGACAGCATATGAAAGGATCGGAAACTTGCCAACGACCCGAGATTTGCTTGCAAAATCCATCAACCCAAGAAACTATGTTGAGGTTAAAAGAAATCGTACCGGCCCGTGGATCAAGCATCACGATGTGGTTTCTTGCTTGAGCTTTGAAGCAGATCAGGGCTTGCTGTATTCGGGTTCGTGGGATAAAACGTTGAAAGTCTGGAGAATTTCAGATTCCAAATGTTTGGAATCAATCCAGGCGCACAACGACGCGGTAAATTCTGTGGTTGCAGCTTTTTCTGTGATGGTTTTCACCGGTTCCGCCGACGGGACAGTGAAGTCGTGGAGAAGGGAGATTACCGCGGGGAATCGCACGAAACATGTTATGATGGAGGTGTTGCTTAAGCAACACCACGCTGTGACGTCTCTGGCTGCGAACCAGGAAGCAGCAGTGGTATACGCCGGCTCCTCAGACGGGCTGGTTAACTTCTGGGAGCGTGGTAACAAGAATTCCATGGTGTACGGCGGGGTGCTGAGGGGCCACAAGCAGGCGGTTCTTTGTCTCGCTGTTGGAGGGAACCTGGTTCTCAGCGGCTCCGCCGACAAGAACATATGCGTGTGGCGGAGAGAGGGAGGTGGGGTTCATTCTTTCATGGCCGTGCTATCCGGACATAGTGGGCCGGTGAAATGTATAGCGGCGGAGGAAGACGGCGACCAACGATGGATCGTGTATAGCGGCAGCTTAGATAAGTCTGTTAAGGTTTGGAGAGTCTCGGAGCGTTCTTTAAAATTAAGGGAGTTGGATTAAGGATAGAGCTTAATTAAGTTAGGAAAACAGATTAATGTATAATATTTGATTAAAAAAAATATAGACTTCATAATATAATAAAATCAGATCTAGATGTGGCCGTGTTGGCTGAATATATAGGTTCCGATCATAATAAATTTTGATGACGCATCTCATATTTTCAAATGAGATCATGGGAATTCGATCATTTATAATGGTATTTTAATTTCCCTCAAATGAAAATAATTTCTTTTAAAATTAAAACGGAACTAAATTTTATATATCATTTCACTCGGAGCTCATGCTTTGTTTTGTACCGTTGAGGGGTTCAAAATACCAGAGAAGATATAAACCGTGAATTATCGTATAAGTGGCCAAGAGGCATGGGGTTGTTGGGATATCAGGGAAATAAATGAGGTAACATCGCAGCGGAATATCAACAATGAATAAGATGAACAACAATATTTATAGTGGTTCACCCCAAGATTGGGCTACGTCCACTCTAAACCTTTCAAGGAGATCACTTCTTTATTAATAACAAAGAAGACAAGAGAATTGAGAATACAAAGTATTTCACTCAGAACACTCTGATTTTAACACTCACTTTCTCTCCACTAATCCTATTCCTTCCAAGGATAAACACTCCTTAAGAAATATCACACTAAATCCTTTATCTCACTTCTACACTTATGATTGTAGATGATAGGATTTTGTGTTTTGGTTTGATTTTGGAATGAAGAATGAATGGGTATTTATAGGTGAAGTTTAGGGAAAAAACAAAAAATAAAACCTCATTGCTTACATAATCAAACCAAACATTTTTGACTAATCACAAAACATGTGTTAATTATTTGTCAAAAATGATGTGCCTTGAATTCAAATTGTTGGCTTGATTTGTTTAACAATTCTCCCCCTCAAGCACATTTTGTGAATTCAATAATACCTGCAACAGCTTTACAGAACTCCAACTTCCATTTCGGCAATGTCTTGGTCGTCATATCAGATCCATTTTCATCTGTGTGAATCTTTTCAAGTTTTAACATTTTCTTCTCCAATACATGCCGTATCCAATGATAGCGTACATCAATATGTTTTGATCTTGAATGCATTGAAGGATTCTTTCCAAGATGAATTGCACTCTGACTGTCACAGAACAACTTGTATTGATCTTGCACAAAACTTAATTTCTCCAAAAACCCTTTCATCCATAACAGTTCCTTGCACGCCTCAGTTGCTGCAATGAACTCCGCTTCAGTGGTTGACAATGCTACACATTTTTGCAACTTTGGCTGCCATGACACAGCTCCCACTGCAAATGTAATCAGGTAACCTGATGTGGATTTTCGAGAGTCAACAGCTCCTGCCATATCTGCATCTGTGTAGCCTACAAGCTCAAGTCTGGATCCTCCAAAACTCAATCTATGTTTAGAGGTTCCCCGTAGATATCTGAATATCCATTTTACTGCAGCCCAATGTTCTTTTCCCTGTTTTGAAAGAAATCTACTTACTACACCTACTGAATGAGCTAAATCCGGCCGAGTACATACCATGGCATACATCACACTTCCAACAGCTGAAGCATATGGAACACTTTTAATTTCTTCTTCCTCATCATCTGTAATAGGACTCTGCTTTGAGTTCAACTTGAAGTGGTTAGCAAGAGGACATCCTGAACTACTGAACTCAATCACTTGCTGCCGTTACTCTTCAGTTTTCTGTTGAGGTCTATCCTGTAGAGGTACTCAAATTGGATCAGTGGTCGATTTCTAGGTTTCGTCGTAAACCTAATTGGTTATTTCCAATTACGACCAGCAATAGTTCAAATCGCACTCAAAGGTAGGGCATTTCCCATTTTTATAGGAACTTCTGTACCAGAAACAATGGTATCTCCAATTATAGCCCCTCTGGGATGTAAAATATATCTCTTCTCACCATGGTCATGGCTTAAACATCAAACGAGAGAGGCTGGGATAGTGGCGCCCATTCAACATCAGTTCCGAAAGGGTTCGCTCATGCTGGAGGGAGCAACCCCATTTTTCACCTGGTCAAAATATGCGACGCTTTGGCCTGGTCCATGTTGAACCTTTGAAGTACCTTCTCAATATACTTCTCATGCGACAACCAGGTCTTCTTGGCATACCTGTCTCGATGGATTTCCATGCCAATAATTCTTTTTGCTGGCCCCAAGTCTTTCATAGAAAAAGTATTGCTTAGTTGCTTCTTTAGGCATTTGATTTCATAAGCATCTTTGCCAACAATCAACATGTCATCTACATAGAGCAGAAGCACCATCAAATCATCATCAGAGGTATCTTTGATAAACACACAATGGTCTGCAGTGGTTTTCTTGAATCCCTGTTGAGTTATCACCGATTCAAACTTCTTATACCACTGTCTCGGTGCTTGCTTGAGACCGTACAAACTCTTCTTTAATCTACACATGAGGTCCTCTTTCCCCTTCTCTGCAAACCCCTCTGGTTGCACCATGTAGATTTCTTCCTCCAAATCCCCATGAAGGAATGCTGTCTTGACATCCATTTGTTCCACCTCCAGATCAAGCTCAGCTGCTAACCCTAGCACAATCCGGATGGATGTCATCTTCACCACAGGTGAAAATATCTCGTCAAAGTCGACCCCATGTTTCTGTCCGAAACCTTTGACGACAATCCTAGCTTTGAATCTTGGTTGACTACTGTGTTCTTCGTGCTTCAATCTGAACACCCATTTATTCTTCAAAGCTTTCTTGCCTTTCGGTAACTTCACCAGCTCAAATGTCTCATTCTCATGCAATGATTGCATTTCTTCTTGCATAGCCTCCATCCACTTATCTTTGTGTTCACTGGTAATAGCTTCCTCGAAGCTCTCTGGTTCTCCCCCGTCAGTTAGCATGATATATTCATTTGAGGAATATCTGGTTGAGGGTCGCACTTCTCTTCCAGATCTTGTGGTCATTGTACCACGAGAACTTTCTGATGGTGGTTCACTGTGAACACGGATCTCATCATCATCCTCATGATCATTCGGCAATTCTTCATCTTCAACCGGTTGTGGATTTATCGTTGAAGGCCACCATTCCAGATCTTGTTCAGATCCAGAATTCTCCTTTTCCGCCGTCTCCAAGAATTCATTCTCCTGAAATACGGCATCACGACTTCTTATAGGCTTTTTGAGATCTGTATTGTAGAACTTGTAACCAAGTTGATCCTCATCATAGCCTATAAATATGCACTTTCTTGTTTTGACATCCAACTTCATTCTTTCATCCTTTTGTATATGAACATAAGCAACACAGCCAAATACCCGCAAATGATTATAGGAAACTTCTTTGCCTTGCCACACCTGCTCCGGGACATCATAATTGAGAGGAACACAAGGTGAGCGATTCAATATATATGCAGCAGCAACCACAGCCTCACCCCAAAATTCCTTAGTCAGCTTAGCATGTGAAAGCATGCTTCTGACTCTTTCTGCCAAAGTTCTATTCATCATCTCAGCTAATCCATTGAGTTGTGGTGTCTTTGGTGGTGTTGTTTGATGTCTTATTCTGTTTCTTTTGCATATCTCATCAAAGGTTCCAATGTATTTTCCTCCATTATCCGTTCGAATACATTTGAGTTTAATGGATGTTTGCCGTTCAATCAAGTTTAGAAAATTGTTGAATGTTTCCGCAACTTGGTCCTTGGTTTTGAGTGTCCACACCCAAATTTTCCGAGAATTATCATCGATAAAAGTTACCCAGTACCTCGCTCCTCCGAGCGACAATGGCATCGGACCACATAGATCTGAGTGCACCAGATCTAGTATTTTATCGGCTCTGCTAAGAGGTGAACTTTTGAATGATATCCTGTTTTGTTTTCCGGCTAAGCAGTTTGTGCATTGTTTCATGTGAACCTGCTTTATACCGGGCAGAACTTGCTTGCTCACAAGGCGTGTAAGAGTCGTTTCACTTATGTGACCAAGACGTCGGTGCCACACCTCTGTTGAGTTTTCTTCCCCTGCATAGTTCACACCTTCAGAATGATTTTCCTGAGCTACATACAGCTTTGACATCTTTAATCCTTTTGCCACCACAAGTGAGCCTTTTGAAATCTTACATATCCCATTTCGGAAGGTTGTGCAGAAACCTTCTTCATCGAGTCTTTCGACAGATATCAGACTCAGGCGCATATCTGGCACATGCCTGACGTCTTTCAGGATCAGTGTAGAGCCATCCACGGTAGTCAAGCTCACAGCTCCCTTTCCCACGACTCTGGATAAGTCGTTATTCCCCTTCCTACCACACCAAAGTCCCCTTGTGTGTAGGATGTAAAGCATTCTTTTCGAGATGTGACGTGGACTGTTGCTCCACTATCGACCACCCAACTAGTTACTTGAGTTGCCAAATTTACGGACTCCTGCTCTAGCTCGTGAACAACATTGAATTCGTCAATGGCGTTTGTTTGCTCATCATCGGTTTCATGTTTATCTTTCAGTTTTCGGCAGTATTTTTTAATATGTCCGTTTTCTCCACAGCGATAACACTTTATGTTAGCATATCTCCCCGAGGACTTGCTTCTTCTTGGCTTTTGATTTGTGTTTTTCTTGATCTTGTTTCTCCCCCTTGACTCAGCAGCCAAAACATCTGACTGTGAGGTAGAGGATCCTTGAGACCTCCGCCTCATCTCTTCATTCAAGATGCCACTCTTGATGAAGTCCACACTCACGACACCTCCTGGTGCTGTGTTCGTGAGTGATACCTTCAGAGTCTCCCAAGACTCTGGCAATGAAGCTAGCACAATCAAAGCTATCACCTCGTCATCAAATTTTATGCTCATACTTGATAACTGCTCCACGAATCCTTGAATCTCATTCAGATGATCTGCGACCAGAGTTCCTTCTTTGTATCGAACCTGGACAAGCTTGCTCAAATAGAACAATTTGTTGTTGCCACTTTTGGAGGCATATAGTGTCTCCAACTTCGTCCAAAGCGTACGAGCATGTGTCTCGTTAGATATGTGATTATACACGTTGTCATCGACAAATTGTCGGATGTACCCGCAGACTTGCTCGTGCTCGAAGTTCCATTCAGCATCCGATTTATCATCTGGTTTAGACTCGCTGAACACCGGTAGGTGCATCTTGGTGACGAATAGAAGATCTTTCATCTTACTTTTCCAAAGTTGATAATTAGAGCCATTAAGACTAATCATCTTGCTTGTGCGTACCTCCATCTTTTGTGACTGCTACCAACGAATTAATCGTCAAAGCCTGAACACAAAAGAACAACTTCCCTAATACTGTCTAGAAAGCCTTTTCTGATGTGGAAGTTCAGACTAAGCTGCAACCACAGAGCATACGAGGACTTCCTATAGTATTTGAGAACCTCGCTCTGATACCAGTTGTTGGGATATCAGGGAACTAAACGAGGTAACATCGCAGCGGAATATCAACAATGAATAAGATAAATACCAATATTTATAGTGGTTCACCCCAAGATTGGGCTACGTCCGCTCTAAACCTCTCAAGGAGATCACTTCTTTATTAATAACAAAGAAGACAAGAGAATTGAGAATACAAAATATTTCACTCAGAACACTCTGATTTTAACACTCACTTTATTTCCACTAATCCTATTCCTTCCAAGGATAAACACTCCTTAAGAAATATCACACTAAATCCTTTATCTCACTTCTACACTTATGATTGTAGATGAGAGGATTTTGTGTTTTGGTGTGATTTTGGAATGAAGAATGAATAGGTATTTATAGGTGAAGTTTAGGGAAAAAACAAAAAATAAAACCTCATTGCTTACATAATCAAACCAACCATTTTTGACTAATCACAAAACATGTGTTAATTATTTGTCAAAAATGATGTGCCTTGAATTCAAATTGTTGGCTTGATTTGTTTAACAGAGGTTCCATTTCTCCACCTTTTTCCAATATTTTATGGAAAGAAGGACAAAGAAAAGCAGAGTCATGCAGCCACGTACAAGATTAAATTAGTTAAAAAGTTATAATTTCAAAATTTATTCATTATATATATCATCAAACCTAAATTATTGGCTCAAGCATCAAATGAAATATATATATTTTTTTAAAAATAAAATATAAATTTTCATGTTTTCACGCACGCAAAGGTGGAAACTTTTCTTGGCTTTCATGGCTTTAGCCAAGCTGTAGCGCCACTCGAGAAAACAGCTTGGCTCTTGCTGCGCCAGTGGTTGGCTACAAACAAATAGACATGGTAAAGAAATAAGATTATTACTCAGTAAATGACATATATTGTTGAAATTTAATATTTTAATATTGAATATTGAATGTTGAATATTTGAATGTTGAAAATTAGGTAAAATTAGGTGTTGAATATTGAAATTTGTGTGTGATGATGAAGGTAATGATGTAATTTATTTTTGGATTATTTGTAAAGATTTTCTATAAATAAATCTCTCATTTGTGAAGAAAATCACAATTGAGTTGAGAGAAAAATATTATAAAGTGTGTAGTGTGATAATTTTGAGAGTTTGAGATTTTTACTTTTTACCGTAAATTTTTACTTTTTCATAACACGTTAAGCTCTAAAAGTCATCCATATTTTTCCAAGTTCCAAAACAGAAGAAAAAGGTAACAAAAATAATAATATTTATTTTATTGTTTATTTATTTATTGTTTATATATTTAATATATAATATAATGTTATTATAAATAATAAAAATAAATTTTTCAAAAAACTTGTTATAAATCCTGGGAGGATGTTAAGACGACATCCCACACTCCCGGTAAGGGATACGACAAGTATAAAAGCCTATAAGATTTTTAAACAAAATATCTTATGACATTTCATTATAATATTGTGATATGATATACATAATTATTTAAAACATTACTAATATTATATACACCATATTATTACCATAAAATTATACAAATACATACATTTATTTTCTTGTACACCAACGGTCATAAACGGTAACAAAACGGCTAGTTTTTGCCCTATAAATATGATCTCACAAACATATTCAATCACTCCAACTTTCTCTTCTTCTCTAAAATTATTCTTCATCAAATTTTTGAAGAAAAAAGAAGATGGCTTTCACAAAGTTATTTTTAATTATTTTGGTTATAATACTCACGAATCTTGTACTTATCGGAGAATATCCTCCTCGTGTGTTTTCTTTATTTTTACGAATGCTTGTATTTGTTGTTTATCCATTACTTTGTATTGCAATATTCATTAACTAATAAAATGCATCGTAATTTTTTTTAGTACCACCATGTCAAATTTGGCTAAGCTCGAATTCATTGCTCTTGATATTACGGGAAAAAATTATATGCCATGGACTCTCGACGTTGAAATGCATCTTGAGTCATTAGGTCTAAATGAGACCATAAAAAAAAATGGCATATGCACATCACAAGAAAAGGCAAGAGTCATGATATTTTGCGTTGACATCTCGACGAGGGATTAAAATGTGAATATCTGATTGAAAAAGATCCCATGGTTTTGTGGTAGGGATTAAAAGAAAGATTCGAACATATAAGGGAAGTTATACTTCCAACCGCCCGGGATGAATGGAATACGTTGAGATTCCAAGATTTTAAGAAAGTCAGTGATTACAACTCGGCGATGTATCGAATAATCTCGCAACTGAAATTTTGTGGGCATGAGATTGCTGAATTGGAAATGCTTGAAAAAATATTTTTCACTTTTCACGCATCGAATATAACTCTACAACAACAATATAGAGTGCGTGGATTTTCGAGATATTCTGAACTAATCGCATGTCTCCTTGTGGTGGAAAAGAATAATGAGCTTTTAATGAGAAATAATCAGGCACGACCCACTGGTTCAACGGCATTTCCTGAAGTAAATGTCGTAAGCAAAAATGAATTTAAACATGAAAACCAAAATCAAAGTTATAGACAAGATTTTGGTCGAGGACAAAATCGAGGTCGTGGACGTGGACGTGGAAGTGGTCGTGGTGATGGACGCGGTCGTGGTTTTGAAAATAATCGAGATAGTTATTTCTATAACTCATCTCAAAAGAGCGTCCCAAACCATCCACCGAAAAGGCATCAAGAGAATATGAGTGTTAATGAGAATCACTCAAAAAGATTTGAAAGTTCTTGTTTCAGATGTGGTATTCCAAGACATTGGTCCCGTATTTGTCGAGCCCCTGAGCACCTTTGTAAACTTTATAAAGAATCAATAAAGGGGAAAGAAAAGGAGACCAACTTTAATGAACAGAGTGAATCTTTGAGTGGTTCAACTCATTTTGATGCTAGAGATTTTCTGATTGATTTCTCAGATAATGATCAATTTGCTAGTGGAATAAATATGTAAAATATTTTATTTTTTCATGTACTCGTATGATAATGTTTTATAGTGTGTTATATTGTATTGTATTTTATTGTCAGTAATTTTATTTCATTGCATATTTTTTGAAGTTCAAATATGGAAAATGCTATGA